>NC_053394.1:278445523-278745523 GCF_905171765.1 Bufo bufo | reverse complement strand
GGGGATCCCTGAAGACATTCAGTCCTCAGAACTGCGTAAAGCGGTGACGTCTGTCTTCAATACTCTCCTTGACAGACCGGAGTCCGAGATTGAATTGGATAGGGTCCACAGAGTCACAGGTCCTCGACGTGTCAGTGCATCCAACCCACGAGATGTGTTGTGTCGTGTACACTTCTTCAGAGAAAAAGAGGACTTGATTCAGAGAGCATGGAAGCGAGGCACTGTGCCTTTTGCAGATTCTCAAGTACATATTCTACCTGATGTCTCTAGAAGAACCTTGATGATAAGACGTGTTCTGAAGCCAATCCTCCAAACCATCACTGAAGCTGGAGCCACGTATCGTTGGGGACACCCCTTCCATCTGATTGTTCGCAGGAATGGGACTACCTTTGCTCTTCTCTCACCGGATCAAGCAGAGGACTTATCCCGCTTCTTGGATGTTCCGATAGTTTCACTACCAAACTGGTGGGACGTTCCGATCCCTGCCTCTTTTGTCCTGGACTCATCTACTCTTCAGGGTGGGGGTGATAGTCGGTTTTTGCCTCAGGATGTACCAAGGGGGAGGCGACCCGCGCTGTTCCAGATTGACGGGCCTTTGTTGTGGCGTGTAGGCCTCATCTGTCTTAGTCAGTACTTGGTTTTCTCAGGGTCCTAGTGGGATATGCCCCAAGTACCGATATCTCACTCTTGTAGAGTGGGCTTACTGTTATTGTTTCATCTTCTAACCAGTTGATTTATTGTTTGCCATCTAGAATCATATGATCTGGGCTCAGGGATTGGGAGACATTCGCTTTTTTTTTTTACTGTTTGCTCTTCCTCTCTCCAACTAGGTCTGGCGAATCTTGGTCGACTCATATCGAGCCTCCCAAGAATCGCATAGTGGGAGTTTGTCCCACATTTTTCTGCTGAGTTTTTCTCTGCAGGCTTTGTGTACCCTCGCTGGACTAGCCAGTTAGGGTCATATTGTACTGGTTTTATTGTCTTGTCTTGTCTTCCTCCCCCCCTTCCTCTTGTTTCCTCTGTTGTGAGTTTTTTATTTGCACTCTCCTTTCTCTCAGCAGGTTACAACCATGTCCAATGTCCAGTTTGCGTCTATCAATGCCAATTGACTGAATACCCCTGAGAAGCGTTCCTCCATTCTCCGGCTCCTGTGGAGTAAGAAAGTACAGGTAGCTTTTATTCAGGAGACCCATTTTCACAGGGATGCTATGCCAACGCTCAAATCTCATAGGTATCCTGATACCTACTATAGTTGTTTCTCGGGGTCAAAATCTAGGGGAGTGAGCATACTCATTGCCAGATCTGTTCCTTGGGAATTTCTAGATGCTCGTACGGATGATAACGGGCGTTTTCTTTTTCTCAAGGGACGTCTGGCGGGGCAGCTTTTCACTCTGGCTAACTTGTACCTGCCTAACACTAAACAACTCAAGGACCTAGCTGGGATACTGACTCGCCTGGAGGATTTTGCAGAGGGTACCTTGTTGGTCGGGGGGGATCTCAATGTGGCACTAGATCCGGTTGTGGATGTCTCTAGGGGATCCTCTCACCTTTCACATTCGTATCTCTGGGATTTCAAAAAGCTACTACATTCTCATCAATTAGTAGACGCATGGCATGTTCTTAACCCTGAGGTCAAAGACTTTACGTTCTACTCTGCAGTGAGGGACACTTACTCCAGACTAGACAAATTTTTACTGAGACATTCGGTGGTATCCCTCCTGGCTTCGTCGGCCATAAATCCGTTGACCTTCTCAGATCACGCGATGCTCCATGTTTCATTGAATTCCCCCCTCCCTGCTCCGAAATCTTGGCAGTGGCGATTGAATGAATCCTTACTGCAGGATTTGGTGGTGGCTCAAGAGGTACATACGGAGATCTCCCATTACTTTGAAACTAATCAAACTGATGACGTGTCACCCATCTCTGTTTGGGCGGCTCACAAGTGTGTAATCCAAGGTGAATTCATCAAGCATGGAGCTAGACGTAAGAAAGAGAGGGCAGCGGAAATCTCACAGATTTTGGCGGAAATAGTTACCCTGGAACAGGCCCATAAAAAGTCTCATGCGGTGGCTGCGCACACTTCCCTCCTATTGGCTAGAAGTAAGCTTAAGGAAAAGTTAGATGTACGTACGAAAACCATCCTAGCCAAAGGCCGCCAATATATCTTTGAGTTTGGAAATAAAAGTGGCAAACTCTTAGCCAGATTACTTAGGGAGCAAAGAGCTAGGAATTATGTTCCCCGTATCGCCGCTACCCGAGGGCCCCCGCTTAATGACCCCATCGCGATTGCAGAAACGTTTGCTCAGTATTATCAATCCTTATACAATCTCCCACAACCCAACGACACGAGGGAGTCTCTGCACTCAAAGATGAACCAGTATCTGTTGGATTCGGGCATGCCGAGACTACCTGCAGACTCCCTTAGGGACTTAGATAGACCGATCTTGACAGAAGAAATAGCAGAGGCTTTTAAAAATATGCAACCCAGTAAGGCTCCGGGACCAGACGGTCTCCCTGCGTCATATTATAAGAGATTCTTACCTCTGCTCCAGACCCCGCTAGCTAAGGCTCTCAAAACACTTAGCACAGGACGTCCTCTCCCCGCTGACATGTCACATGCTCATATTACCGTGATACATAAGGAAGGGAAGGATCACACACTATGCGGAAACTATCGTCCCATTTCCTTATTAAATGTGGACCTTAAGTTGTTCGCTAAAATTCTGGCCACGCGGATGGTCCCACTGCTTTCTGATCTCATACACAATGATCAGTTTGGTTTCATTCCGTCGCGTGAGGCGAGAGATAATACCACTAAGGTTCTAAATCTGTTTCATCATGCCAGGATCCGAGATACCCCACTCTGTCTCCTGTCCACAGATGCTGAAAAGGCCTTTGACAGGGTGGGTTGGCCTTGGTTGTTCACGGTGTTGCGATATCTCGGTATCACTGGTCCTTTGGCATCATGGATAAGAGCTTTATATGAGTCTCCCTCTGCGTCCGCAAAGGTGAATGGTGTTTTTTCTCCGTCCTTTGCAATACGGAATGGGACCCGCCAGGGTTGTCCCCTCTCCCCATTGATCTTTGTTCTTACCCTGGAGCCGCTCCTGAGGACAATCCGACAGAATCCGAATATATCGGGACTCTCGGTGGAGGGTAAAGAATTTAAGATAGCGGCATATGCGGACGATCTGTTGTTTACTCTAACTAATCCCAAGACTTCCTTCCCGAATTTGATGGCGGAATTCCACACGTTTCATGGCCTCTCGAATCTGAGGATTAACTTCCAGAAATCAGAGGCCTTGAATGTGTCCCTTCCAGCCACGCTCGTAGCCGACCTAGTTGCCTCCTTCCCTTTCAAGTGGGCTTCAGGTGCAGTGAAATACCTAGGCACATTTATCCCCACGGATCTGAAAGAGGTGTACCACAGAAACTTTATCCCTCTCTGGGATCGGATTAGAGAAGATCTTAAGAAGTGGTCGAAAGGACTGCACACGTGGTTTGGACGATGTGCCATTTTCAAAATGAATATTCTCCCATGGGTGTTATACCTCTTTCAGATCCTTCCCATCAAACTACCCGCTAGTTTCTTCAACAGGATTCATGGGGACATATTTAGGTTTATTTGGGCAAAGGGTAGCCCGAGACTAGGGCTAGGTGTACCTGACTTACGTAAATATCATTCGGCCTCCCTGCTCCAAAGGATAGTGGATTGGTGTAGGCATTCACAGCTCAAGCAGTGGGTATCAATTGAACAACTATGCTCGAACTGTCCGTTAGCGTCTCTGCCCTGGGTGGATTTGAAACCACCTTCAGCCCTGGCTAATCATCCCACAATCGGACCCACTATCTCACAGTTCCATAGAATTAGAGATAATCCCCTGATCTCCCCCTCCCCCTCACCTTTATTTCCCATCTTGGGGAATCCCACTTTCCCAGCGGGTTGCAAGGGCGGACCGTTCTTGCAGTGGAGGACTAATGGTAGGTCCCACGCTCCCTTCTTCAGAACTTCAGGCAGATGGCGCACCTATGACGAGATTTTGAGTATAACAGATCCCTGCTCTTTGGGTTTCTGGAGATCCAGGCAACTGACGCATTTTTTATCCTCTATTCCGACCTCCACAGGGAATGACAGGACTCTCACCTCGTTTGAAAAAATTTGTGTTGGGGTAGGCGCCTATAGACATTCCCTTTCTGAATGTTATCAGTCCTTGGTAGCCCCTCGACAGGACTATCTTCCACCGTTTGTGGCTAAATGGTCCCAAGACCTGGGAGTGAACATCCCCCCCGATCACTGGTTAAAACTCTTCAGTCTGCTATACAGGTCATCCATAGCGAGTAGATTCCAGGAGGCGGGTTATAAGATAATGTCCAGATGGTACTATGTTCCAACCAAATTGCAGAAAATGTTCCCATCCGCGTCCCCTATTTGCTGGCGCTGTGACTCCGATATGGGCTCCATGATGCACATTTTCTGGGATTGCCCAAAAATTTGTCCTTTTTGGCAGTTGGTCCATAAGACCTTGTCCTCAATTTTCCGATTTACGATACCACACACCCCTGGTTTCTTATTATTATTTCTCTCGGATCTGCCAATCAGTGTGCTCCGGAAGACATGTTTGTGCTCCCTGGTGATAGCGGCTAGGTCATGTATCCCTGCGAGATGGAAGCTCTCTGTGCCTCCGACTATCAGTTGCTGGATCCAAAAGGTGGAGGAGATCCGGAGAATGGAGGAACTCACCTCGCAGCTGAGAGCTAAGCATAAAGCCTTCCTTGATTCATGGGCCCCCTGGTTTTCTTTTCAGGAGTCTCAGGAGTTTCAGGACCTTTTGGCCTAAGCTGCGGATCTTACTTTGTACTCTGTGGGTTTACCCACTATTCAGTACCCCCCCCCCCTTTAGTGTCTATTGTTTGTATCTATTGTCTCCCTCCTTTGTTGTTTATTGTCTAAAGGTTTCTCCTTCTAGTCTGTGTGCATGTATGCGCTTTACTCTTCCTGGTAACTTTGTTTTAATGCCAGGTTTATGTTCTTATTTTTTTTTTGCCTGATGTGGTTATGGATCAGTCGAAAGGGTTCCTGCTCAGGTGAGGTTCCTATCATTATACCACAAGTGCCATTAGATATTGGTTAGTTGACGTATAAGGTGATATCGTTGATGTGCTATATCTCTGATACAATGGTTGTATTGTATGACTTTGCTAATGCACGGTTGGACTTCCGTATTCATTTAAATAAAGAATAAAAAAAAAATATATATATATTTTGCCAGTACTGCTGTGGAACATCCAGGTGCTCTTGTGCAAAGTCTAAACGTGCAGCGATGGTTTTTTTTGGACAGCAGTGGCTTCCTCTGTGGTATCCTTCCATGAAATCCATTCTTGTTTAGTGTTTTACGTATCGTAGATTCGCTAACAGGGATGTTAGCATATGCCAGAGACTTTATAAGTCTTTAGCTTACACTATAGGATTCTTCTTCACCTCATTGAGCAGTCTGCGCTGTGATCTTGCAGTCATCTTTACAGGATTGCCACTCCTAGGGAGAGTAGCAGCAGTGCTGAACTTTCTCCATTTATAGACAATTTGTCTTACCATGGACTGATGAACAGCAAGGCTTTTGGAGATACTTTTATAACCCTTTCCAGCTTTATGCAAGTCAACAATTCTTAATCGTAGGTCTTCTGAGAGCTCTTTTGTGCGAGGCATCATTCACATCAGGCAATGCTTCTTCTGAAAAGCAAACCCAGAACTGGTGTGTGTTTTTTATAGGGCAGGATAGCTGTAACCAACACCTCCAATCTCATCTCATTGATTGGACTCCAGGTGGCTGACACCTCACTCCAATTAGCTCTTGGAGATGTCATTAGTCTAGGGTTTCACATACTTTTTCCACATGCACTGTGAATGTTTACATGGTGTGTTCAATAAAAAAAATGGTAACATTTAATTCTTTTTGTGTTATTAGTTTGAGCAGACTGTGATTGTCTATTGTTGTGACTTAGATGAAGATCAGATCACATTTTATAACCAATTTGTGAAGAAATCCATATCATTCCAAAGGGTTCACATACTTTTTCTTGCAACTGTATGTACACAGACCGAATTGTATAAATGGAATGTAAATATGATATTGATTGTTAAAGACAGAGGTGACCGTGGTTAGCACTTAATTGCCTATGTTTGCTGCATACAATTCTGAGATCAGCAAAAGGTTAACATAAGAACCTTGAAAGAATTACATCTCTGCTCTAGGAACTATGATCCAAGCCATTCTTTTTCTCTACACAAAACAGATCAAAAGAGGAGATTTGTGCTGTCTGAACACAGCAAATACTAACAACATCTGTGCAGGACTAAAGGGATGTTCAGACCAATTTGTCAAAATCTATAAAAGTTTAAAGGGCACATTCTTAAAATAGCTCTTCAGATGTATGTCTTGTAAGTAGCGCCAATGTCCACATCACTTCTATATGTTTGAGGTTTGTGTGTATCCTCTTGGGCAATGGCAGATGTAGACTATTATTATACATTTAGGTAATTTATTATCCAGAAATAAGCCTATATTAGGCGTATTTCTGGCGCAATCTGCAACTGTTCCCCGCTCATGTCAGCTCTAAAAAAGTGGGCATGGCGTAGGCGTTGAAGGGGACAGGCCAGCAGCTTGTCTCATTCATCATTTTATATGTCTGTTTTAGGCATAGAAAATGTTCTAAATGGTCTAGATAGCTGGCTTACATTTAGACTGGGGCTGGAGGTGCTGAAGTTATGTAGAGGCCTGCAAATCTTCATAACTTTAGTGGATCCACTGGCATATATAGGGGTTATAAAATGCCGGTTTTAATAAATGACCCCCTTAGTATTTTGATAATTCACACACACATGTATAAGTGAATTCTTCATGAGTGCACACACTGTGGAGATTAATCATACCCCCTATCAAAGGCCTGCAATGTATGGATTTAAACACCATAAAAATTAGGCTACTGATAGTTCAGAGATTATCTGCAAAGGTGCCCTTAACCTCAATAACCCACAGGTAAAGTTTATTATATTGCTGTAGTCAGTGTATCCAGAAATAGAGCAGTTTTGTCAATGATAAAAATCAGGAAATCTCATTTTACAACATATTGTACTTTTTTGACAATGGTTGACCAAAATGTTATCCTCCTTTAGATAACTAAACAAAGATTAAAGTACAAATCACTTTATAATTAGAACTAAGTAAAATAAATGATATAGTGTGTGAATAGCATTAGACTTCCTTGGGCTAAAAATGTTTCTATTCATCAGAAAGATGAATTTCCTAAAAGTAATCAATATACAAATTATTTTAATTACTTCATATCTTTATAATTACATTACTTGTTGGCCCACAAAATGCAGTGGTGTCTTTGATCTACAGGAACATTTTTATATAATGCTTTCTTCAATCACCTACATAACACATGGTAAGTAGGTCACTTTTATTTCATATGAAACACTCAACCACTACCCATAAATGCGAATGTGACTAAACACATTTTATGTAGTGCTGCAATAACTGGAGTTTCAGGTTAACTGGCCATATTTATCTTCAGCATGCCCAAGTTGGTCTAAGGATGCATGCATTATAAATAATTAAAATGTTAAAGACAACTAACTGACACAAGTAGTAGTAAGTTAAAATGAAAATGTCTCACTTCAATTCTGGGATTTGCATCCCCACCTATCCCTTGGTTAAACGTGATAGACTTATGTCTTTTTTTCAACCATATTAACTATGTAGCTATGTAACTATTTGTGTTGATCGAGCACCAAAGTGCTCAGTTCTCAGGTGCTCTGGCCGAACAAATCGGTATGCTCGAACACAATGGAAGTCAACGGAGAACCCCAGGCACCCCCTGCTCGGAAGAGAAGAGGGTGTCTGGTTCACAAAAAAAAGTTAGAAATTGATGGAAACCCCATCAAAATGGTTTGGAAACAGCATTAAGAGGATGGCTGGATGATTCTTGGACTCCTATTATCTATGACATACAATAGACAACCACACAAAGGCTATATGCCAAAAGCCAGGTATGTGGAAGCCAACAATCTTTACATGAGACAGATACAGTCAGCAAACCTTACAATGGCAGCCTTGTGCACTATGAGACATTCCAAACCAGCTCTCATCTGACTAAGAACCAGTAAGCCTCAAAGTTGCTTCACATCTGTTGGATGGCTTGGGTGGACCTGTGCACCTAGATCAATATCATTAGGGTGACAAAAAGTTTTCTGATTGTTCTAACATAATATTCAGTAACCTTTATATACAGTTTTGTCATGTAAAAATTATTTTGCATAAACATTAGCATATGGGAAAGACATGCAAATGAGCAGAATTTACCTTGTTTTTTAGCTGAAAAACCATTTGCATGGAAGATTTGTGATCTACACTACTCATGAACAGTGCCATCGATTGGTTTTATAGTTTTATGACAATACTATTAGTCTAGTCAAAAGACTATGAATCCAATAGATGGCGCTGTTCATGAGTAGAGTTTAGCGAACCCAAACTGTAGGTTTTTCGGCACCCGGATCCGAACCCGAACATTTACGTAAAAGTTCGGGTTCCGGTTCGGTGTTCAGCGCTTTCTTGGTGCTTTTTGAAAGGCTGCACAGCAGCCAATCAACAAGCGTCATACTACTTGCCCCTAAAGGCCATCACAGCCATGCCTACTATTGGCATGGCTGTAATTGGCCAACTGCAGCATGTGACTCAGCCTCTATTTAAGCTGGAGTCAAGTAGCGCCGCCCGTCACTCTGCTCGGATTAGTGTAGGGAGAGGCTGAAGCTGCTGTGAGGGAGAGATCAGGGAGCAATCTTATCAAGAACTGGTTTATGTACTCAGCGATCTACAGAAAAAGTGTTTTGTGGGTGCAGTGCACAATTTTTTTAAGCATGCCCTGAGCCAACTACTGCTGAAAAAGAACTTTTTTTTCTTCAAATAGTCAATATCAATACATGATCGGCAGCCATTTTATGCAATGATAGTGCACCAGCACAGGCTATATGCAAGTCCAGAAATACAGCTTTGGCATACTGGGGTGAAAAAAGCCTCTGATATACTGCACATCTGGAAATGGACAAGCATAAGTGACTGTCACATTTACAGTAGGACAGAAATACAGCTTTTTTGTTAGGGTGAAAAAACCCTCTAATATACTGCACATCTGGGATTACACATGCATAAGTGACTGTCACATTTAGGACAAAAATACCGATTTTTGGGTAGGGTGAAAAAACCCTCTAATATACTGCACATGTGGGAATACACGTGCATAAGTGACTGTCACATTTAGGCCATAAATACCGCTTTGGCATACTGGGGTGAAAAAAGCCTCTCATATACTGCACATCTGGGATTACACGTGCATAAGTGACTGTCACATTTAGGACAGAAATACAGCTTTTTGGTTAGGGTGAAAAAACCCTCTAATATACTGCACATCTGGGATTACACATGCATAAGTGACTGTCACATTTTGGACAGAAATGCAGCTTTTTGGTTAGGGTGAAAAAACCCTCTAATATACTGCACATCTGGGATTACATGTGCATAAGTGACTGTCACATTTAGGACAGAAATACGGCTTTGGCATACTGGGGTGAAAAAAGCCTCTCATATACTGCACATCTGGAATTACACGTGCATAAGTGACTGTCACATTTAGGCCATAAATACGGCTTTGGCATACTGGGGTGAAAAAAACCTCATATATACTGCTTATCTGGGATTACACGTGCATAAGTGAATGTCACATTTAGGACAGAAATACAGCTTTTTGGTTAGGGTGAAAAAACCCTCTAATATACTGCACATCTGGGATTACACGTGCATAAGCGACTGTCACATTTAGGACAGAAATACAGCTTTGGCATACTGGGATGAAAAAAGCCTCTGATATACTGCACATCTGGGATTTCACGTGCATAAGTGACTGTCACATTTAGGACAGAAATACAGCTTTTTGGCTAGGGTGAAAAAAGCCTCTAATAAATTGCACATCTGTGATTAGACAAGCATAAGTGACTGTCACATTTAGGACAGAAATATACATTTTTTATTAGGGTGAAAAAACCCTCTAATATACTGCACATCTGGGATTACACGTGCATAAGTGACTGTCCCATTTAGGCCATAAATACGGCTTTGGCATACTGTGGTGAAAAAAAGCCTCTCATATACTGTACATCTGGGATTACACGTGCATAAGTGACTGTCAATTTTGGACAGAAATACAGCTTTTTGGTTTAGGGTGAAATAACCCTCTAATATACTGCACATCTGGGATTACACGTGCATAAGTGACTGTCACATTGAGGCCATAAATACGGCTTTGGCATACTGGGGTGAAAAAAGCCTCATATATACTGCTTATCTGGGATTACACGTGCATAAGTGACTGTCACATTTAGGACAGAAATACAGCTTTTTGGTTAGGGTGAAAAAAGCCTCTAATATATTTCACATTTGGGATTACACGTGCATAAGGGACTGTCATATTTAGGACAGAAATACAGCTTTTTGGTTAGGGTGAAAAAACCCTCTAATATACTGCACATCTGGTAATTACACATGCATAAGCGACTGTCACATTTAGGACAGAAATACGGCTTTGGCATACTGGGATGAAAAAAAGCCTCTGATATACTGCACATCTGGGATTACACGTGCATAAGTGACTGTCACATTTAGGACAGAAATACAGCTTTTTGGCTAGGGTGAAAAAAGCCTCTAATATATTGCACATCTGGGATTACACATGCATAAGTGACTGTCACATTTAGGACAAAAATACAGATTTTTGTTTAGGGTGAAAAAACTTTCTAATATACTGCACATCTGGTATTACACGTGCATAAGTGACTGTCACATTTAGGACAAAAATACGGCTTTGGCTTGGTGGGGTGAAAAAAGCCTCTCATATACTGCACATCTGGTATTACACGTGCATAAGTAACTGTCACATTTAGGACAAAAATACGGCTTTGGCTTGGTGGGGTGAAAAAAGCCTCTCATATACTGCACATCTGGGATTATAATGCATAAGTGACTGTCACATTTAGGACAGAAATACAGCTTTTTGGTTAGGGTGAAAAAACCCTCTAATATACTGCACATCTGGGATTAGACAAGCATAAGTGTCTGTCACATTTTGGCCATAAATACGGCTTTGGCATACTGGGGTGAAAAAAGCATCTGATATACTGCACATCTGGGATTACACATGCATAAATGACTGTCACATTTAGGCCATAAATACGGCTTTGGCATACTGGGGTAAAAAAGGCCTCTGATATACTGCACATCTGGGATTAGACAAGCATAAGTTAATGTCACATTTAGGCCATAAATATGGCTTTGGCATACTAGGGTGAAAAAAGCATCTGATATACTGCACATCTGGGATTAGACAAGCATAAATGACTGTCCCATTTAGGCCATAAATACGGCTTTGGCATACTGGGGTGAAAAAAGCCAATCATATACTGCACATCTGGGATTACATGTACATAAATTACTGTCACATTTAGGACAGAAATACAGCTTTTTGGTTCGGGTGAAAAAACCCTCTAATATACTGCACATCTGGGATTAGACAAGCATAAGTGACTGTCACATTTAGGACAGAAATATACCTTTTTGATTAGGGTGAAAAAACCCTCTAATATACTGCACATCTGGGAATAGACAAGCATAAGTGACTGTCACATTTAGGACAGAAATATACCTTTTTGATTAGGGTGAAAAAACCCTCTAATATACTGCATATCTGGGATTACACGTGCATAAGTGACTGTCCCATTTAGGCCATAAATACGGCTTTGGCATACTGGGGTGAAAAAAGCCAATCATATACTGCACATCTGGGATTACATGTGCATAAGTGACTGTCACATTTAGGACAGAAATACAGCTTTTTGGCTATGGTGAAAAAACCCTCTAATATACTGCACATCTGGTATTAGACAAGCATAAGTGACTGTCACATTTTGGCCATAAATACGGCTTTGGCATACTGGGGTGAAAAAAGCATCTGATATAATGCATGTGTAATCCCAGATGTGCAGAAGCGACTGTCACATTTATGCCATAAATACAACTTTTTGGTTACTGGGGTGAAAAAAGCCTCTAATATATTGCACATCTGGGATTACGCGTGCATAAGTGACTGTCACATTTAGGCCATAAATACGGTTTTGGCATACTGGGGTGAAAAGAGCCTCTGATATACTGCATATCTGGGATTACACGTGCATAAGTGACTGTCACATTTAGGACAGAAATACAGCTTTTTGGTTAGGGTGAAAAACCCCTCTAATATACTGCACATCTGGGATTAGACAAGCATAAGTGACTGTCACATTTAGGACAGAAATTCAGCTTTTTGGTTAGGGTGAAAAAACCCTCTAATATACTGCACATCTGGGATTAGACAAGCATAAGTGACTGTCACATTTAGGCCAGAAATACGGCTTTTTGGTTACTGGGGTGAAAAAAACCTCTGATATACTGCACATCTAGGATTAGACGTGCATAAGTGACTGTCACATTTAGGCCAGAAATACCGCTTTGGCATACTGGGGTGAAAAAAGCCTCTAATATACTGCACATCTGGGATTACACGTGCATAAGTGACTGTCACATTTAGGACAGAAATACGGCTTTGGCAAACTGGGGTGAAAAAAGCCTCTCATATACTGCACATCTGGGATTACACATGGATAAGTGACTGTCACATTTAGGACAGAAATACAGCTTTTTGGTTAGGGTGAAAAAACCCTCTAATATACTGCACATCTGGGATTAGACAAGTATAAGTGACTGTCACATTTAAGCCATAAATACGGCTTTGGCATACTGGGGTGAAAAAAGCCAATCATATACTGAACCTCTGGGATTACATGTGCATAAGTTACTGTCACATTTAGGACAGAATTACAGCTTTTTGGTTAGGGTGAAAAAACCCTCTAATATACTGCACATCTGGGATTAGACAAGCATAAGTGACTGTCACATTTAGGACAGAAATATACCTTTTTTATTAGGGTGAAAAAACCCTCTAATATACTGCACATCTGGGATTACACGTGCATAAGTGACTGTCCCATTTAGGCCATAAATACGGCTTTGGCATACTGGGGTGAAAAAAGCCAATCATATACTGCACATCTGGGATTACATGTGCATAAATGACTGTCACATTTAGGACAGAAATACAGCTCTTTGGTTAGGGTAAAAAAGACCTCTAATATACTGCACATCTGGGATTAGACAAGCATAAGTGACTGTCACATTTTGGCCATAAATACGGCTTTGGCATACTGGGGTGAAAAAACCCTTTGATATAATGCACGTGTAATCCCAGATGTGCAGAAGTGACTGTCACATTTAGGACAGAAATAAGACTTTTTAGTTCGGGTGAAAAACCCTCTATTATACTGCACATCTGGGATTAGACAAGCATAAGTGACTGTCACATTTATGCCATAAATACGGCTTTTTGGTTACTGAAGTGAAAAAAGCCTCTAATATATTGCACATATGGGATTACACGTGCATAAGTGACTGTCACATTTAGGCCAGAAATACGGCTTTGGCATACTGGGGTGAAAAAAGCCTCTCATATACTGAACATCTTGGATTACACATGCATAAGTGACTGTCACATTTAGGACAGAAATACAGCTTTTTGGTTAGGGTGAAAAAAACCTCTAATATACTGCACATCTGGGATTAGACAAGCATAAGTGACTGTCACATTTAGGCCATAAATACGGCTTTGGCATACTGGGGTGAAAAATGCCTCTGATATACTGCACATCTGAGATTAGACAAGCATAAGTAACTGTCCCATTTAGGCCATAATTACGGCTTTGGCATACTGGGGTGAAAAAAGCCAATCATATACTGCACATCTGGGATTGCATGTGCATAAATTACTGTCACATTTAGGACAGAAATACAGCTTTTTGGTTAGGGTGAAAAAGCCCTCTAATATACTGCACATCTGGGATTAGACAAGCATAAGTGACTGTCACATTTAGGACAGAAATATACCTTTTTGATTAGGGTGAAAAAACCCTCTAATATACTGCACATCTGGGATTACACGTGCATAAGTGACTGTCCCATTTAGGCCATAAATACGGCTTTGGCATACTGGGGTGAAAAAAGCTAATCATATACTGCGCATCTGGGATTACATGTGCATAAGTGACTGTCACATTTAGGACAGAAATACAGCTTTTTGGCTAGGGTGAAAAAACCCTCTAATATACTGCACATCTGGTATTAGACAAGCATAAGTGACTGTCAAATTTTGGCCATAAATACGGCTTTGGCATACTGGGGTGAAAAAAGCCTCTGATATAATGCACGTGTAATCCCAGATGTGCAGAAGTGACTGTCACATTTAGGACAGAAATACAACTTTTTAGTTCGGGTGAAAAACCCTCTATTATACTGCATATCTGGGATTAGACAAGCATAAGTGACTGTCACATTTATGCCATAAATACGGCTTTTTGGTTACTGAAGTGAAAAAAGCCTCTAATATATTGCACATCTGGGATTACACGTGCATAAGTGACTGTTACATTTAGGCCATAAATACGGCTTTGGCATACTGGGGTGAAAAAAGACTGTCATATACTGAACATCTGGGATTACACATGCATAAGTGACTGTCACATTTAGGACAGAAATACAGCTTTTTGGTTAGGGTGAAAAAAACCTCTAATATACTGCACATCTGGGATTAGACAAGCATAAGTGACTGTCACATTTAGGCCATAATTACGGCTTTGGCATACTGGGGTGAAAAATGCCTCTGATATACTGCACATCTGAGATTAGACAAGCATTAGTAACTGTCCTATTTAGGCCATAATTACGGCTTTGGCATACTGGGGTGAAAAAAGCCAATCATATACTGCACATCTGGGATTACATGTGCATAAATTACTGTCACATTTAGGACAGAAATACAGCTTTTTGGTTAGGGTGAAAAAGCCCTCTAATATACTGCACATCTGGGATTAGACAAGCATAAGTGACTGTCACATTTAGGACAGAAATATACCTTTTTGATTAGGGTGAAAAAAACCTCTAATATACTGCACATCTGGGATTACACGTGCATAAGTGACTGTCCCATTTAGATCATAAATACGGCTTTGGCCTACTGATGTGAAAACAGCCAATCATATACTGCACATCTGGGATTACATGTGCATAAGTGAATGTCACATTTAGGACAGAAATACAGCTTTTTGGTTACGGTGAAAAACCCTCAATTATACTGCACATCTGGGATTAGACAAGCATAAGTGACTGTCACATTTATGCCATAAATACGGCTTTTTGGTTACTGGGGTGAAAAAAGCCTCTAATATATTGCACATCTGGGATTAGACAAGCATAAGTGATTGTCACATTTTGGCCATAAATACGGCTTTGGCATACTGGGGTGAAAAAAGCCTCTGATATAATGCATGTGTAATCCCAGATGTGCAGAAGTGACTGTCACATTTAGGACAGAAATACAACTTTTTGTTTAGGGTGAAAAACCCTCAATTATACTGCAAATCTGGGATTAGACAAGCATAAGTGACTGTCACATTTATGCCATAAATACGGCTTTTTGGTTACTGGGGTGAAAAAAGCCTCTAATATATTGCACATCTCGGATTAGACAAGCATAAGTGATTGTCACATTTAGGCCATAAATACAGCTTTGGCATACTGGGGTGAAAAATGCCTCTGATATACTGCACATCTGGGATTAGACAAGCATAAGTAACTGTCCCATTTAGGCCATAAATACGGCTTTGGCATACTGGGGTGAAAAAAGCCAATCATATACTGCACATCTGGGATTACATGTGCATAAGTTACTGTCACATTTAGGACAGAAATACAGCTTTTTGGTTAGGGTGAAAAAACCCTCTAATATACTGCACATCTGGGATTAGACAAGCATAAGTGACTGTCACATTTAGGACAGAAATATACCTTTTTGATTAGGGTGAAAAAACCCTCTAATATACTGCACATCTGGGATTACACTTGCATAAGTGACTGTCTCATTGAGGCCATAAATACGGCTTTGGCCTACTGGGGTGAAAAAAGCCAATCATATACTGCACATCTGGGATTACATGTGCATAAGTGAATGTCACATTTAGGACAGAAATACAGCTTTTTGGTTAGGGTGAAAAAACCCTCTAATATACTGCACATCTGGGATTAGACAAGCATAAGTGACTGTCACATTTTGGCCATAAATACGGCTTTGGCATACTGGCGTGAAAAAAGCCTCTGATATAATGCATGTGTAATCCCAGATGTGCAGAAGTAACTGTCACATTTAGGACAGAAATACAACTTTTTGGTTAGGGTGAAAAACCCTCTATTATACTGCACATCTGGGATTAGACAAGCATAAGTGACTGTCACATTTGTTCCATAAATACGGCTTTTTGGTTACTGGGGTGAAAATAGCCTCTAATATATTGCACATCTGGGATTACACGTGCATAAGTGACTGTCACATTTAGGCCATAAATACGGTTTTGGCATACTGGGGTGAAAAAAGCCTCTGATATACTGCACATCTGGGATTACATGTGCATAAGTGACTGTCCCATTTAGGCCATAAATACGGCTTTGGCCTACTGGGGTAAAAAAAGCCAATCATATACTGCACATCTGGGATTATATGTGCATAAGTGAATGTCACATTTAGGACAGAAATACAGCTTTTTGTGTTAGGGTGAAAAAACCCTCTAATATACTGCACATCTGGGATTAGACAAGCATAAGTGACTGTCACATTTAGGACAGAAATATACCTTTTTTATTAGGGTGAAAAAACCCTCTAATATACTGCACATCTGGGATTACACGAGCATAAGTGACTGTCACATTTAGGACAGAAATATACCTTTTTTATTAGGGTGAAAAAACCCTCTAATATACTGCACATCTGGGATTACACGTGCATAAGTGACTGTCCCATTTAGGCCATAAATACGGCTTTGGCATACTGGGGTGAAAAAAGCCAATCATATACTGCACATCTGGGATTACATGTGCATAAATGACTGTCACATTTAGGACAGAAATACAGCTTTTTGGTTAGGGTAAAAAAGACCTCTAATATACTGCACATCTGGGATTAGACAAGCATAAGTGACTGTCACACTTTGGCCATAAATACGGCTTTGGCATACTGGGGTGAAAAAAGCCTCTGATATAATGCACGTGTAATCCCAGATGTGCAGAAGTGACTGTCACATTTAGGACAGAAATACAACTTTTTAGTTCGGGTGAAAAACCCTCTATTATACTGCATATCTGGGATTAGACAAGCATAAGTGACTGTCACATTTATGCCATAAATACGGCTTTTTGGTTACTGGGGTGAAAAAAGCCTCTAATATATTGCACATCTCGGATTAGACAAGCATAAGTGATTGTCACATTTAGGCCATAAATACAGCTTTGGCATACTGGGGTGAAAAATGCCTCTGATATACTGCACATCTGGGATTAGACAAGCATAAGTAACTGTCCCATTTAGGCCATAAATACGGCTTTGGCATACTGGGGTGAAAAAAGCCAATCATATACTGCACATCTGGGATTACATGTGCATAAGTTACTGTCACATTTAGGACAGAAATACAGCTTTTTGGTTAGGGTGAAAAAACCCTCTAATATACTGCACATCTGGGATTAGACAAGCATAAGTGACTGTCACATTTAGGACAGAAATATACCTTTTTGATTAGGGTGAAAAAACCCTCTAATATACTGCACATCTGGGATTACACTTGCATAAGTGACTGTCTCATTGAGGCCATAAATACGGCTTTGGCCTACTGGGGTGAAAAAAGCCAATCATATACTGCACATCTGGGATTACATGTGCATAAGTGAATGTCACATTTAGGACAGAAATACAGCTTTTTGGTTAGGGTGAAAAAACCCTCTAATATACTGCACATCTGGGATTAGACAAGCATAAGTGACTGTCACATTTTGGCCATAAATACGGCTTTGGCATACTGGCGTGAAAAAAGCCTCTGATATAATGCATGTGTAATCCCAGATGTGCAGAAGTAACTGTCACATTTAGGACAGAAATACAACTTTTTGGTTAGGGTGAAAAACCCTCTATTATACTGCACATCTGGGATTAGACAAGCATAAGTGAATGTCACATTTGTTCCATAAATACGGCTTTTTGGTTACTGGGGTAAAAATAGCCTCTAATATATTGCACATCTGGGATTACACGTGCATAAGTGACTGTCACATTTAGGCCATAAATACGGTTTTGGCATACTGGGGTGAAAAAAGCTTCTGATATACTGCACATCTGGGATTACATGTGCATAAGTGACTGTCCCATTTAGGCCATAAATACGGCTTTGGCCTACTGGGGTAAAAAAAGCCAATCATATACTGCACATCTGGGATTATATGTGCATAAGTGAATGTCACATTTAGGACAGAAATACAGCTTTTTGTGTTAGGGTGAAAAAACCCTCTAATATACTGCACATCTGGGATTAGACAAGCATAAGTGACTGTCACATATAGGACAGAAATATACCTTTTTTATTAGGGTGAAAAAACCCTCTAATATACTGCACATCTGGGATTACACGAGCATAAGTGACTGTCACATTTAGGACAGAAATATACCTTTTTTATTAGGGTGAAAAAACCCTCTAATATACTGCACATCTGGGATTACACGTGCATAAGTGACTGTCCCATTTAGGCCATAAATATGGCTTTGGCATACTGGGGTGAAAAAAGCCAATCATATACTGCACATCTGGAATTACATGTGCATAAATGACTGTCACATTTAGGACAGAAATACAGCTTTTTGGTTAGGGTAAAAAAGACCTCTAATATACTGCACATCTGGGATTAGACAAGCATAAGTGACTGTCACACTTTGGCCATAAATACGGCTTTGGCATACTGGGGTGAAAAAAGCCTCTGATATAATGCACGTGTAATCCCAGATGTGCAGAAGTGACTGTCACATTTAGGACAGAAATACAACTGTTTAGTTCGGGTGAAAAACCCTCTATTATACTGCATATCTGGGATTAGACAAGCATAAGTGACTGTCACATTTATGCCATAAATACGGCTTTTTGGTTACTGAAGTGAAAAAAGCCTCTAATATATTGCACATCTGGGATTACACGTGCATAAGTGACTGTTACATTTAGGCCATAAATACGGCTTTGGCATACTGGGGTGAAAAAAGACTGTCATATACTGAACATCTGGGATTACACATGCATAAGTGACTGTCACATTTAGGACAGAAATACAGCTTTTTGGTTAGGGTGAAAAAAACCTCTAATATACTGCACATCTGGGATTAGACAAGCATAAGTGACTGTCACATTTAGGCCATAATTACGGCTTTGGCATACTGGGGTGAAAAATGCCTCTGATATACTGCACATCTGAGATTAGACAAGCATTAGTAACTGTCCTATTTAGGCCATAATTACGGCTTTGGCATACTGGGGTGAAAAAAGCCAATCATATACTGCACATCTGGGATTACATGTGCATAAATTACTGTCACATTTAGGACAGAAATACAGCTTTTTGGTTAGGGTGAAAAAGCCCTCTAATATACTGCACATCTGGGATTAGACAAGCATAAGTGACTGTCACATTTAGGACAGAAATATACCTTTTTGATTAGGGTGAAAAAAACCTCTAATATACTGCACATCTGGGATTACACGTGCATAAGTGACTGTCCCATTTAGATCATAAATACGGCTTTGGCCTACTGATGTGAAAACAGCCAATCATATACTGCACATCTGGGATTACATGTGCATAAGTGAATGTCACATTTAGGACAGAAATACAGCTTTTTGGTTACGGTGAAAAACCCTCAATTATACTGCACATCTGGGATTAGACAAGCATAAGTGACTGTCACATTTATGCCATAAATACGGCTTTTTGGTTACTGGGGTGAAAAAAGCCTCTAATATATTGCACATCTGGGATTAGACAAGCATAAGTGATTGTCACATTTTGGCCATAAATACGGCTTTGGCATACTGGGGTGAAAAAAGCCTCTGATATAATGCATGTGTAATCCCAGATGTGCAGAAGTGACTGTCACATTTAGGACAGAAATACAACTTTTTGTTTAGGGTGAAAAACCCTCAATTATACTGCAAATCTGGGATTAGACAAGCATAAGTGACTGTCACATTTATGCCATAAATACGGCTTTTTGGTTACTGGGGTGAAAAAAGCCTCTAATATATTGCACATCTCGGATTAGACAAGCATAAGTGATTGTCACATTTAGGCCATAAATACAGCTTTGGCATACTGGGGTGAAAAATGCCTCTGATATACTGCACATCTGGGATTAGACAAGCATAAGTAACTGTCCCATTTAGGCCATAAATACGGCTTTGGCATACTGGGGTGAAAAAAGCCAATCATATACTGCACATCTGGGATTACATGTGCATAAGTTACTGTCACATTTAGGACAGAAATACAGCTTTTTGGTTAGGGTGAAAAAACCCTCTAATATACTGCACATCTGGGATTAGACAAGCATAAGTGACTGTCACATTTAGGACAGAAATATACCTTTTTGATTAGGGTGAAAAAACCCTCTAATATACTGCACATCTGGGATTACACTTGCATAAGTGACTGTCTCATTGAGGCCATAAATACGGCTTTGGCCTACTGGGGTGAAAAAAGCCAATCATATACTGCACATCTGGGATTACATGTGCATAAGTGAATGTCACATTTAGGACAGAAATACAGCTTTTTGGTTAGGGTGAAAAAACCCTCTAATATACTGCACATCTGGGATTAGACAAGCATAAGTGACTGTCACATTTTGGCCATAAATACGGCTTTGGCATACTGGCGTGAAAAAAGCCTCTGATATAATGCATGTGTAATCCCAGATGTGCAGAAGTAACTGTCACATTTAGGACAGAAATACAACTTTTTGGTTAGGGTGAAAAACCCTCTATTATACTGCACATCTGGGATTAGACAAGCATAAGTGACTGTCACATTTGTTCCATAAATACGGCTTTTTGGTTACTGGGGTGAAAATAGCCTCTAATATATTGCACATCTGGGATTACACGTGCATAAGTGACTGTCACATTTAGGCCATAAATACGGTTTTGGCATACTGGGGTGAAAAAAGCCTCTGATATACTGCACATCTGGGATTACATGTGCATAAGTGACTGTCCCATTTAGGCCATAAATACGGCTTTGGCCTACTGGGGTAAAAAAAGCCAATCATATACTGCACATCTGGGATTATATGTGCATAAGTGAATGTCACATTTAGGACAGAAATACAGCTTTTTGTGTTAGGGTGAAAAAACCCTCTAATATACTGCACATCTGGGATTAGACAAGCATAAGTGACTGTCACATTTAGGACAGAAATTCAGCTTTTTGGTTAGGGTGAAAAAACCCTCTAATATACTGCACATCTGGGATTAGACAAGCATAAGTGACTGTCACATTTAGGCCAGAAATACGGCTTTTTGGTTACTGGGGTGAAAAAAGCCTCTGATATACTGCCCATCTAGGATTAGACGTGCATAAGTGACTGTCACATTTAGACCAGAAATACGGCTTTTTGGTTACTGGGGTGAAAAAAGCCTCTGATATAATGTACATCTAGGATTAGACGTGCATAAGTGACTGTCACATTTAGGCCATAAATACCGCTTTGGCATACTGGGGTGAAAAAAGCCTCTAATATACTGCACATCTGGGATTACACGTGCATAAGTGACTTTCACATTTAAGACAGAAATACGGCTTTGGCATACTGGGGTGAAAAAAGCCTCTGATATAATGCATGTGTAATCCCAGATGTGCAGAAGTGACTGTCACATTTAGGACAGAAATACAACTTTTTGGTTAGGGTGAAAAACCCTCTATTATACTGCACATCTGGGATTAGACAAGCATAAGTGACTGTCACATTTTGGCCATAAATACGGCTTTGGCATACTGGAGTGAAAAAAGCCTCTGATATAATGCATGTGTAATCCCAGATGTGCAGAAGTGACTGTCACATTTAGGACAGAAATACAACTTTTTGGTTAGGTTGAAAAACCCTCTATTATACTGCACATCTGGGATTAGACAAGCATAAGTGACTGTCACATTTATGCCATAAATACGGCTTTTTGGTTACTGGGGTGAAAAAAGCCTCTAATATATTGCACATCTGGGATTACACGTGCATAAGTGACTGTCACATTTTGGCCATAAATACGGTTTTGGCCTACTGGGGTGAAAAAAGCCTCTGATATACTGCACATCTGGGATTACATGTGCATAAGTGACTGTCACATTTAGGACAGAAATACAGCTTTTTGGTTAGGGTGAAAAAACCCTCTAACATACTGAACATCTGGGATTAGACAAGCATAAGTGACTGTCACATTTAGGACAGAAATTCAGCTTTTTGGTTAGGGTGAAAAAATCCTCTAATATACTGCACATCTGGGATTAGACAAGCATAAGTGACTGTCACATTTAGGCCAGAAATAAGGCTTTTTGGTTACTGGGGTGAAAAAAGCCTCTGATATACTGCCCATCTAGGATCAGACGTGCATAAGTGACTGTCACATTTAGACCAGAAATACGGCTTTTTGGTTACTGGGGTGAAAAAAGCCTCTGATATAAGGTACATCTAGGATTAGACGTGCATAAGTGAGTGTCACATTTAGGCCATAAATACCGCTTTGGCATACTGGGGTGAAAAAAGCCTCTAATATACTGCACATCTGGGATTACACGTGCATAAGTGACTGTCACAATGAGGATAGAAATACGGCTTTTTGGTTAGGGTGAAAAAACCCTCTAATATACTGCACATCTGGGATTAGACAAGCATAAGTGACTGTCCCATTTAGGTCATAAATACGGCTTTGGCATACTGGGGTGAAAAATGCCTCTGATATACTGCACATCTGGGATTAGACAAGCATAAGTGACTGTCCCATTTAGGCCATAAATACGGCTTTGGCATACTGGGGTGAAAAAACCCTCTAATATACTGCACATCTGGTATTAGACAAGCATAAGTGACTGTCACATTTTGGCCATAAATACGGCTTTGGCATACTGGGGTGAAAAAAGCATCTGATATAATGCATGTGTAATCCCAGATGTGCAGAAGCGACTGTCACATTTATGCCATAAATACAACTTTTTGGTTACTGGGGTGAAAAAAGCCTCTAATATATTGCACATCTGGGATTACGCGTGCATAAGTGACTGTCACATTTAGGCCATAAATACGGTTTTGGCATACTGGGGTGAAAAGAGCCTCTGATATACTGCATATCTGGGATTACACGTGCATAAGTGACTGTCACATTTAGGACAGAAATACAGCTTTTTGGTTAGGCTGAAAAACCCCTCTAATATACTGCACATCTGGGATTAGACAAGCATAAGTGACTGTCACATTTAGGACAGAAATTCAGCTTTTTGGTTAGGGTGAAAAAACCCTCTAATATACTGCACATCTGGGATTAGACAAGCATAAGTGACTGTCACATTTAGGCCAGAAATACGGCTTTTTGGTTACTGGGGTGAAAAATGCCTCTGATATACTGCACATCTAGGATTAGACGTGCATAAGTGACTGTCACATTTAGGCCAGAAATACCGCTTTGGCATACTGGGGTGAAAAAAGCCTCTAATATACTGCACATCTGGGATTACACGTGCATAAGTGACTGTCACATTTAGGACAGAAATACGGCTTTGGCAAACTGGGGTGAAAAAAGCCTCTCATATACTGCACATCTGGGATTACACATGGATAAGTGACTGTCACATTTAGGACAGAAATACAGCTTTTTGGTTAGGGTGAAAAAACCCTCTAATATACTGCACATCTGGGATTAGACAAGCATAAGTGACTGTCACATTTAAGCCATAAATACGGCTTTGGCATACTGGGGTGAAAAAAGCCAATCATATACTGAACCTCTGGGATTACATGTGCATAAGTTACTGTCACATTTAGGACAGAATTACAGCTTTTTGGTTAGGGTGAAAAAACCCTCTAATATACTGCACATCTGGGATTAGACAAGCATAAGTGACTGTCACATTTAGGACAGAAATATACCTTTTTTATTAGGGTGAAAAAACCCTCTAATATACTGCACATCTGGGATTACACGTGCATAAGTGACTGTCCCATTTAGGCCATAAATACGGCTTTGGCATACTGGGGTGAAAAAAGCCAATCATATACTGCACATCTGGGATTACATGTGCATAAATGACTGTCACATTTAGGACAGAAATACAGCTCTTTGGTTAGGGTAAAAAAGACCTCTAATATACTGCACATCTGGGATTAGACAAGCATAAGTGACTGTCACATTTTGGCCATAAATACGGCTTTGGCATACTGGGGTGAAAAAAGCCTCTGATATAATGCACGTGTAATCCCAGATGTGCAGAAGTGACTGTCACATTTAGGACAGAAATAAGACTTTTTAGTTCGGGTGAAAAACCCTCTATTATACTGCACATCTGGGATTAGACAAGCATAAGTGACTGTCACATTTATGCCATAAATACGGCTTTTTGGTTACTGAAGTGAAAAAAGCCTCTAATATATTGCACATCTGGGATTACACGTGCATAAGTGACTGTCACATTTAGGCCAGAAATACGGCTTTGGCATACTGGGGTGAAAAAAGCCTCTCATATACTGAACATCTGGGATTACACATGCATAAGTGACTGTCACATTTAGGACAGAAATACAGCTTTTTGGTTAGGGTGAAAAAAACCTCTAATATACTGCACATCTGGGATTAGACAAGCATAAGTGACTGTCACATTTATGCCATAAATACGGCTTTTTGGTTACTGAAGTGAAAAAAGCCTCTAATATATTGCACATCTGGGATTACACGTGCATAAGTGACTGTCACATTTAGGCCAGAAATACGGCTTTGGCATACTGGGGTGAAAAAAGCCTCTCATATACTGAACATCTGGGATTACACATGCATAAGTGACTGTCACATTTAGGACAGAAATACAGCTTTTTGGTTAGGGTGAAAAAAACCTCTAATATACTGCACATCTGGGATTAGACAAGCATAAGTGACTGTCACATTTAGGCCATAAATACGGCTTTGGCATACTGGGGTGAAAAATGCCTCTGATATACTGCACATCTGAGATTAGACAAGCATAAGTAACTGTCCCATTTAGGCCATAATTACGGCTTTGGCATACTGGGGTGAAAAAAGCCAATCATATACTGCACATCTGGGATTGCATGTGCATAAATTACTGTCACATTTAGGACAGAAATACAGCTTTTTGGTTAGGGTGAAAAAGCCCTCTAATATACTGCACATCTGGGATTAGACAAGCATAAGTGACTGTCACATTTAGGACAGAAATATACCTTTTTGATTAGGGTGAAAAAACCCTCTAATATACTGCACATCTGGGATTACACGTGCATAAGTGACTGTCCCATTTAGGCCATAAATACGGCTTTGGCATACTGGGGTGAAAAAAGCTAATCATATACTGCGCATCTGGGATTACATGTGCATAAGTGACTGTCACATTTAGGACAGAAATACAGCTTTTTGGCTAGGGTGAAAAAACCCTCTAATATACTGCACATCTGGTATTAGACAAGCATAAGTGACTGTCAAATTTTGGCCATAAATACGGCTTTGGCATACTGGGGTGAAAAAAGCATCTGATATAATGCATGTGTAATCCCAGATGTGCAGAAGCGACTGTCACATTTATGCCATAAATACAACTTTTTGGTTACTGGGGTGAAAAAAGCCTCTAATATATTGCACATCTGGGATTACGCGTGCATAAGTGACTGTCACATTTAGGCCATAAATACGGTTTTGGCATACTGGGGTGAAAAGAGCCTCTGATATACTGCATATCTGGGATTACACGTGCATAAGTGACTGTCACATTTAGGACAGAAATACAGCTTTTTGGTTAGGGTGAAAAACCCCTCTAATATACTGCACATCTGGGATTAGACAAACATAAGTGACTGTCACATTTAGGACAGAAATTCAGCTTTTTGGTTAGGGTGAAAAAACCCTCTAATATACTGCACATCTGGGATTAGACAAGCATAAGTGACTGTCACATTTAGGCCAGAAATACGGCTTTTTGGTTACTGGGGTGAAAAAAGCCTCTGATATACTGCACATCTAGGATTAGACGTGCATAAGTGACTGTCACATTTAGGCCAGAAATACCGCTTTGGCATACTGGGGTGAAAAAAGCCTCTAATATACTGCACATCTGGGATTACACGTGCATAAGTGACTGTCACATTTAGGACAGAAATACGGCTTTGGCAAACTGGGGTGAAAAAAGCCTCTCATATACTGCACATCTGGGATTACACATGGATAAGTGACTGTCACATTTAGGACAGAAATACAGCTTTTTGGTTAGGGTGAAAAAACCCTCCAATATACTGCACATCTGGGATTAGACAAGCATAAGTGACTGTCACATTTAGGCCATAAATACGGCTTTGGCATACTGGGGTGAAAAAAGCCAATCATATACTGCACCTCTGGGATTACATGTGCATAAGTTACTGTCACATTTAGGACAGAATTACAGCTTTTTGGTTAGGGTGAAAAAACCCTCTAATATACTGCACATCTGGGATTAGACAAGCATAAGTGACTGTCACATTTAGGACAGAAATATACCTTTTTTATTAGGGTGAAAAAACCCTCTAATATACTGCACATCTGGGATTACACGTGCATAAGTGACTGTCCCATTTAGGCCATAAATACGGCTTTGGCATACTGGGGTGAAAAAAGCCAATCATATACTGCACATCTGGGATTACATGTGCATAAATGACTGTCACATTTAGGACAGAAATACAGCTCTTTGGTTAGGGTAAAAAAGACCTCTAATATACTGCACATCTGGGATTAGACAAGCATAAGTGACTGTCACATTTTGGCCATAAATACGGCTTTGGCATACTGGGGTGAAAAAAGCCTCTGATATAATGCACGTGTAATCCCAGATGTGCAGAAGTGACTGTCACATTTAGGACAGAAATAAGACTTTTTAGTTCGGGTGAAAAACCCTCTATTATACTGCACATCTGGGATTAGACAAGCATAAGTGACTGTCACATTTATGCCATAAATACGGCTTTTTGGTTACTGAAGTGAAAAAAGCCTCTAATATATTGCACATCTGGGATTACACGTGCATAAGTGACTGTCACATTTAGGCCAGAAATACGGCTTTGGCATACTGGGGTGAAAAAAGCCTCTCATATACTGAACATCTGGGATTACACATGCATAAGTGACTGTCACATTTAGGACAGAAATACAGCTTTTTGGTTAGGGTGAAAAAAACCTCTAATATACTGCACATCTGGGATTAGACAAGCATAAGTGACTGTCACATTTAGGCCATAAATACGGCTTTGGCATACTGGGGTGAAAAATGCCTCTGATATACTGCACATCTGGGATTACATGTGCATAAGTGACTGTCCCATTTAGGCCATAAATACGGCTTTGGCCTACTGGGGTAAAAAAAGCCAATCATATACTGCACATCTGGGATTATATGTGCATAAGTGAATGTCACATTTAGGACAGAAATACAGCTTTTTGTGTTAGGGTGAAAAAACCCTCTAATATACTGCACATCTGGGATTAGACAAGCATAAGTGACTGTCACATTTAGGACAGAAATTCAGCTTTTTGGTTAGGGTGAAAAAACCCTCTAATATACTGCACATCTGGGATTAGACAAGCATAAGTGACTGTCACATTTAGGCCAGAAATACGGCTTTTTGGTTACTGGGGTGAAAAATGCCTCTGATATACTGCACATCTAGGATTAGACGTGCATAAGTGACTGTCACATTTAGGCCAGAAATACCGCTTTGGCATACTGGGGTGAAAAAAGCCTCTAATATACTGCACATCTGGGATTACACGTGCATAAGTGACTGTCACATTTAGGACAGAAATACGGCTTTGGCAAACTGGTGTGAAAAAAGCCTCTCATATACTGCACATCTGGGATTACACATGGATAAGTGACTGTCACATTTAGGACAGAAATACAGCTTTTTGGTTAGGGTGAAAAAACCCTCTAATATACTGCACATCTGGGATTAGACAAGCATAAGTGACTGTCACATTTAAGCCATAAATACGGCTTTGGCATACTGGGGTGAAAAAAGCCAATCATATACTGAACCTCTGGGATTACATGTGCATAAGTTACTGTCACATTTAGGACAGAATTACAGCTTTTTGGTTAGGGTGAAAAAACCCTCTAATATACTGAACATCTGGGATTAGACAAGCATAAGTGACTGTCACATTTAGGACAGAAATATACCTTTTTTATTAGGGTGAAAAAACCCTCTAATATACTGCACATCTGGGATTACACGTGCATAAGTGACTGTCCCATTTAGGCCATAAATACGGCTTTGGCATACTGGGGTGAAAAAAGCCAATCATATACTGCACATCTGGGATTACATGTGCATAAATGACTGTCACATTTAGGACAGAAATACAGCTCTATGGTTAGGGTAAAAAAGACCTCTAATATACTGCACATCTGGGATTAGACAAGCATAAGTGACTGTCACATTTTGGCCATAAATATGGCTTTGGCATACTGGGGTGAAAAAAGCCTCTGATATAATGCACGTGTAATCCCAGATGTGCAGAAGTGACTGTCACATTTAGGACAGAAATAAGACTTTTTAGTTCGGGTGAAAAACCCTCTATTATACTGCACATCTGGGATTAGACAAGCATAAGTGACTGTCACATTTATGCCATAAATACGGCTTTTTGGTTACTGAAGTGAAAAAAGCCTCTAATATATTGCACATCTGGGATTACACGTGCATAAGTGACTGTCACATTTAGGCCAGAAATACGGCTTTGGCATACTGGGGTGAAAAAAGCCTCTCATATACTGAACATCTGGGATTACACATGCATAAGTGACTGTCACATTTAGGACAGAAATACAGCTTTTTGGTTAGGGTGAAAAAAACCTCTAATATACTGCACATCTGGGATTAGACAAGCATAAGTGACTGTCACATTTAGGCCATAAATACGGCTTTGGCATACTGGGGTGAAAAATGCCTCTGATATACTGCACATCTGAGATTAGACAAGCATAAGTAACTGTCCCATTTAGGCCATAATTACGGCTTTGGCATACTGGGGTGAAAAAAGCCAATCATATACTGCACATCTGGGATTGCATGTGCATAAATTACTGTCACATTTAGGACAGAAATACAGCTTTTTGGTTAGGGTGAAAAAGCCCTCTAATATACTGCACATCTGGGATTAGACAAGCATAAGTGACTGTCACATTTAGGACAGAAATATACCTTTTTGATTAGGGTGAAAAAACCCTCTAATATACTGCACATCTGGGATTACACGTGCATAAGTGACTGTCCCATTTAGGCCATAAATACGGCTTTGGCATACTGGGGTGAAAAAAGCTAATCATATACTGCGCATCTGGGATTACATGTGCATAAGTGACTGTCACATTTAGGACAGAAATACAGCTTTTTGGCTAGGGTGAAAAAACCCTCTAATATACTGCACATCTGGTATTAGACAAGCATAAGTGACTGTCAAATTTTGGCCATAAATACGGCTTTGGCATACTGGGGTGAAAAAAGCATCTGATATAATGCATGTGTAATCCCAGATGTGCAGAAGCGACTGTCACATTTATGCCATAAATACAACTTTTTGGTTACTGGGGTGAAAAAAGCCTCTAATATATTGCACATCTGGGATTACGCGTGCATAAGTGACTGTCACATTTAGGCCATAAATACGGTTTTGGCATACTGGGGTGAAAAGAGCCTCTGATATACTGCATATCTGGGATTACACGTGCATAAGTGACTGTCACATTTAGGACAGAAATACAGCTTTTTGGTTAGGGTGAAAAACCCCTCTAATATACTGCACATCTGGGATTAGACAAACATAAGTGACTGTCACATTTAGGACAGAAATTCAGCTTTTTGGTTAGGGTGAAAAAACCCTCTAATATACTGCACATCTGGGATTAGACAAGCATAAGTGACTGTCACATTTAGGCCAGAAATACGGCTTTTTGGTTACTGGGGTGAAAAAAGCCTCTGATATACTGCACATCTAGGATTAGACGTGCATAAGTGACTGTCACATTTAGGCCAGAAATACCGCTTTGGCATACTGGGGTGAAAAAAGCCTCTAATATACTGCACATCTGGGATTACACGTGCATAAGTGACTGTCACATTTAGGACAGAAATACGGCTTTGGCAAACTGGGGTGAAAAAAGCCTCTCATATACTGCACATCTGGGATTACACATGGATAAGTGACTGTCACATTTAGGACAGAAATACAGCTTTTTGGTTAGGGTGAAAAAACCCTCCAATATACTGCACATCTGGGATTAGACAAGCATAAGTGACTGTCACATTTAGGCCATAAATACGGCTTTGGCATACTGGGGTGAAAAAAGCCAATCATATACTGCACCTCTGGGATTACATGTGCATAAGTTACTGTCACATTTAGGACAGAATTACAGCTTTTTGGTTAGGGTGAAAAAACCCTCTAATATACTGCACATCTGGGATTAGACAAGCATAAGTGACTGTCACATTTAGGACAGAAATATACCTTTTTTATTAGGGTGAAAAAACCCTCTAATATACTGCACATCTGGGATTACACGTGCATAAGTGACTGTCCCATTTAGGCCATAAATACGGCTTTGGCATACTGGGGTGAAAAAAGCCAATCATATACTGCACATCTGGGATTACATGTGCATAAATGACTGTCACATTTAGGACAGAAATACAGCTTTTTGGTTAGGGTAAAAAAGACCTCTAATATACTGCACATCTGGGATTAGACAAGCATAAGTGACTGTCACACTTTGGCCATAAATACGGCTTTGGCATACTGGGGTGAAAAAAGCCTCTTATATAATGCACGTGTAATCCCAGATGTGCAGAAGTGACTGTCACATTTAGGACAGAAATACAACTTTTTAGTTCGGGTGAAAAACCCTCTATTATACTGCATATCTGGGATTAGACAAGCATAAGTGACTGTCACATTTATGCCATAAATACGGCTTTTTGGTTACTGAAGTGAAAAAAGCCTCTAATATATTGCACATCTGGGATTACACGTGCATAAGTGACTGTTACATTTAGGCCATAAATACGGCTTTGGCATACTGGGGTGAAAAAAGACTGTCATATACTGAACATCTGGGATTACACATGCATAAGTGACTGTCACATTTAGGACAGAAATACAGCTTTTTGGTTAGGGTGAAAAAAACCTCTAATATACTGCACATCTGGGATTAGACAAGCATAAGTGACTGTCACATTTAGGCCATAATTACGGCTTTGGCATACTGGGGTGAAAAATGCCTCTGATATACTGCACATCTGAGATTAGACAAGCATTAGTAACTGTCCTATTTAGGCCATAATTACGGCTTTGGCATACTGGGGTGAAAAAAGCCAATCATATACTGCACATCTGGGATTACATGTGCATAAATTACTGTCACATTTAGGACAGAAATACAGCTTTTTGGTTAGGGTGAAAAAGCCCTCTAATATACTGCACATCTGGGATTAGACAAGCATAAGTGACTGTCACATTTAGGACAGAAATATACCTTTTTGATTAGGGTGAAAAAAACCTCTAATATACTGCACATCTGGGATTACACGTGCATAAGTGACTGTCCCATTTAGATCATAAATACGGCTTTGGCCTACTGATGTGAAAACAGCCAATCATATACTGCACATCTGGGATTACATGTGCATAAGTGAATGTCACATTTAGGACAGAAATACAGCTTTTTGGTTACGGTGAAAAACCCTCAATTATACTGCACATCTGGGATTAGACAAGCATAAGTGACTGTCACATTTATGCCATAAATACGGCTTTTTGGTTACTGGGGTGAAAAAAGCCTCTAATATATTGCACATCTGGGATTAGACAAGCATAAGTGATTGTCACATTTTGGCCATAAATACGGCTTTGGCATACTGGGGTGAAAAAAGCCTCTGATATAATGCATGTGTAATCCCAGATGTGCAGAAGTGACTGTCACATTTAGGACAGAAATACAACTTTTTGGTTAGGGTGAAAAACCCTCAATTATACTGCAAATCTGGGATTAGACAAGCATAAGTGACTGTCACATTTATGCCATAAATACGGCTTTTTGGTTACTGGGGTGAAAAAAGCCTCTAATATATTGCACATCTCGGATTAGACAAGCATAAGTGATTGTCACATTTAGGCCATAAATACAGCTTTGGCATACTGGGGTGAAAAATGCCTCTGATATACTGCACATCTGGGATTAGACAAGCATAAGTAACTGTCCCATTTAGGCCATAAATACGGCTTTGGCATACTGGGTGAAAAAAGCCAATCATATACTGCACATCTGGGATTACATGTGCATAAGTTACTGTCACATTTAGGACAGAAATACAGCTTTTTGGTTAGGGTGAAAAAACCCTCTAATATACTGCACATCTGGGATTAGACAAGCATAAGTGACTGTCACATTTAGGACAGAAATATACCTTTTTGATTAGGGTGAAAAAACCCTCTAATATACTGCACATCTGGGATTACACTTGCATAAGTGACTGTCTCATTGAGGCCATAAATACGGCTTTGGCCTACTGGGGTGAAAAAAGCCAATCATATACTGCACATCTGGGATTACATGTGCATAAGTGAATGTCACATTTAGGACAGAAATACAGCTTTTTGGTTAGGGTGAAAAAACCCTCTAATATACTGCACATCTGGGATTAGACAAGCATAAGTGACTGTCACATTTTGGCCATAAATACGGCTTTGGCATACTGGCGTGAAAAAAGCCTCTGATATAATGCATGTGTAATCCCAGATGTGCAGAAGTAACTGTCACATTTAGGACAGAAATACAACTTTTTGGTTAGGGTGAAAAACCCTCTATTATACTGCACATCTGGGATTAGACAAGCATAAGTGACTGTCACATTTGTTCCATAAATACGGCTTTTTGGTTACTGGGGTGAAAATAGCCTCTAATATATTGCACATCTGGGATTACACGTGCATAAGTGACTGTCACATTTAGGCCATAAATACGGTTTTGGCATACTGGGGTGAAAAAAGCCTCTGATATACTGCACATCTGGGATTACATGTGCATAAGTGACTGTCCCATTTAGGCCATAAATACGGCTTTGGCCTACTGGGGTAAAAAAAGCCAATCATATACTGCACATCTGGGATTATATGTGCATAAGTGAATGTCACATTTAGGACAGAAATACAGCTTTTTGTGTTAGGGTGAAAAAACCCTCTAATATACTGCACATCTGGGATTAGACAAGCATAAGTGACTGTCACATTTAGGACAGAAATTCAGCTTTTTGGTTAGGGTGAAAAAACCCTCTAATATACTGCAAATCTGGGATTAGACAAGCATAAGTGACTGTCACATTTAGGCCAGAAATACGGCTTTTTGGTTACTGGGGTGAAAAAAGCCTCTGATATACTGCCCATCTAGGATTAGACGTGCATAAGTGACTGTCACATTTAGACCAGAAATACGGCTTTTTGGTTACTGGGGTGAAAAAAGCCTCTGATATAATGTACATCTAGGATTAGACGTGCATAAGTGACTGTCACATTTAGGCCATAAATACCGCTTTGGCATACTGGGGTGAAAAAAGCCTCTAATATACTGCACATCTGGGATTACACGTGCATAAGTGACTTTCACATTTAAGACAGAAATACGGCTTTGGCATACTGGGGTGAAAAAAGCCTCTGATATAATGCATGTGTTATCCCAGATGTGCAGAAGTGACTGTCACATTTAGGACAGAAATACAACTTTTTGGTTAGGGTGAAAAACCCTCTATTATACTGCACATCTGGGATTAGACAAGCATAAGTGACTGTCACATTTTGGCCATAAATACGGCTTTGGCATACTGGAGTGAAAAAAGCCTCTGATATAATGCATGTGTAATCCCAGATGTGCAGAAGTGACTGTCACATTTAGGACAGAAATACAACTTTTTGGTTAGGTTGAAAAACCCTCTATTATACTGCACATCTGGGATTAGACAAGCATAAGTGACTGTCACATTTATGCCATAAATACGGCTTTTTGGTTACTGGGGTGAAAAAAGCCTCTAATATATTGCACATCTGGGATTACACGTGCATAAGTGACTGTCACATTTTGGCCATAAATACGGTTTTGGCCTACTGGGGTGAAAAAAGCCTCTGATATACTGCACATCTGGGATTACATGTGCATAAGTGACTGTCACATTTAGGACAGAAATACAGCTTTTTGGTTAGGGTGAAAAAACCCTCTAACATACTGAACATCTGGGATTAGACAAGCATAAGTGACTGTCACATTTAGGACAGAAATTCAGCTTTTTGGTTAGGGTGAAAAAATCCTCTAATATACTGCACATCTGGGATTAGACAAGCATAAGTGACTGTCACATTTAGGCCAGAAATAAGGCTTTTTGGTTACTGGGGTGAAAAAAGCCTCTGATATACTGCCCATCTAGGATTAGACGTGCATAAGTGACTGTCACATTTAGACCAGAAATACGGCTTTTTGGTTACTGGGTTGAAAAAAGCCTCTGATATAAGGTACATCTAGGATTAGACGTGCATAAGTGAGTGTCACATTTAGGCCATAAATACCGCTTTGGCATACTGGGGTGAAAAAAGCCTCTAATATACTGCACATCTGGGATTACACGTGCATAAGTGACTGTCACAATGAGGATAGAAATACGGCTTTTTGGTTAGGGTGAAAAAACCCTCTAATATACTGCACATCTGGGATTAGACAAGCATAAGTGACTGTCCCATTTAGGTCATAAATACGGCTTTGGCATACTGGGGTGAAAAATGCCTCTGATATACTGCACATCTGGGATTAGACAAGCATAAGTGACTGTCCCATTTAGGCCATAAATACGGCTTTGGCATACTGGGGTGAAAAAACCCTCTAATATACTGCACATCTGGGATTAGACAAGCATAAGTGACTGTCAAATTTAGGCCAGAAATACGGCTTTTTGGTTACTGGGGTGAAAAAAGCCTCTGATATACTGCACATCTAGGATTAGACGTGCATAAGTGACTGTCACATTTAGGCCAGAAATATGGCTTTTTGGTTACTGGGGTGAAAAAAACATCTGATATAATGTACATCTAGGATTAGACATGCATAAGTGACTGTCACATTTAGGCCAGAAATACGGCTTTTTGGTTACTGGGGTGAAAAAAACCCTCTAATATACTGCACATCTGGGATTAGACAAGCATAAGGTACTGTCACATTTAGGCCAGAAATACCACTTTTTGGTTACTGGGGTGAAAAACCCTCTGATCTACTGCACATCTGGGATAAGACGTTCATAAGTGAGTGCCACATTTAGGCCACAAATTCCGCTGTCATATAGAGTTTTAAAAAAATATATAGAGTGCAATACCCTACATCAGGGTTTATATTGGCGGCTAATTATTTTTAACATACTTAACCACTTTTTACTTTGCTTTGTGAATGCTAACTATGAGGCAAACATCTAATAAGGGACGCGGTCATGGTCATGGTGTTGGTGGAGCCTCTGGTGCAGGGAGAGGACGTGGCCGTTCTGCCACAGCTACACGTCCTACTGAACCTACTACCTCAGGTCCCAGTAGCTGCCAGAATCTACAGCGATATTTGGTCGGGCCTAATGCCGTTCTAAGGATGGTAAGGCCTGAGCAAGTATAGGAGCTAGTCAATTGGGTGGCTGACAGTGAATCCAGCACGTTCATATTATCTCCCACCCAGTCTTCTGCAGAATGCGCACAGGTGGCGCTTGAAACCCATTCCCATTAGTCTGTCACATCACCCAAGTGCATATCGGGGCACCTGTCTGAGCCTCAAGTCATGCAGAAGTCTCTTATGCTGTTTGAAGACTCTGCTGGCAGGGTTTCCCAAAGGCATCCACCTAGCCCTTCCCCAGGGGTGGAAGACATAGAATACACTGACGCACAACCACTTATGTTTCCTGATGAGGACATGGGAATACCACCTCAGCACGTCTCTGATGATGACGAAACACAGGTGCCAACTGCTGTGTCTTTCTGCAGTGTGCAGACCGAAAAGGAGGTCAGGGAGGAAGACTGGGTGGAAGACGATGCAGGGGACGATGAGGTCCTAGACCCCACATGGAATGAAGGTCGTGCCACTGACTTTCAGAGTTTGGAGGAAGAGGCAGTGGTGAGACCGAGCCAACAGCGTAGCAAAAGCGGGAGCAGGGTGCAAAAGCAGAGCAGCCGTTGCCAAAACAGTTCGCCTGCTACTGGCCACCGTCAACAGGGACCGAGCACACCAAAGCCAGCTTCAAGGAGTTCCCTGGCATGGCACTTCTTCACACAATGTGCTGACGACAAGACCCAAGTGGTTTGCACGCTGTGCCATCAGAGCCTGAAGCGAGGCATTAACGTTCTGAACCTTAGCACAACCTGCATGACCAGGCATCTACAGTCGTGGCCAAAAGTTTTGAGAATTACATAAATATTGGAAATTGGAAAAGTTGCTTCTTAAGTTTTTATAATAGCAATTTGCATATACTCCAGAATGTTATGAAGAGTGATCAGATGAATTGCATAGTCCTTCTTTGCCATGAAAATTAACTTAATCCCCAAAAAAAACTTTCCACTGCATTTCATTGCTGTCATTAAAGGACCTGCTGAGATCATTTTAGTAATAGTCTTGTTAACTCAGGTGAGAATGTTGACGAGCACAAGGCTGGAGATCATTATGTCAGGCTGATTGGGTTAAAATAACAGACTTGACATGTTAAAAGGAGGGTGATGCTTGAAATCATTGTTCTTCCATTGTTAACCATGGTGACCTGCAAAGAAACGCGTGCAGCCATCATTGCGTTGCATAAAAATGGCTTCACAGGCAAGAATATTGTGGCTACTAAGATTCCACCTCAATCAGCAATTTATAGGATCATCAAGAACTTCAAGGAAAGAGGTTCAATTCTTGCTGAGGACTGGGGCAAAGTCATATTCTCCGATGAAGCCTCTTTCCGATTGTTTGGGGTATCTGGAAAAAGGCTTGTCCGGAGAAGAAAAGGTGAGCGCTACCATCAGTCCTGTGTCATGCCAACAGCAAAGCATCCTGAGACCATTCATGTGTGGGGTTGCTTCTCATCCAAGGGAGTGGGCTCACTCACAATTTTGCCCAAAAACACAGCCATGAATAAAGAATGGTACCAAAACACCCTCCAACAGCAACTTCTTCCAACAATCCAACAACAGTTTGGTGAAGAACAATGCATTTTCCAGCACGATGGAGCACCGTGCCATAAGGCAAAAGTGATAACTAAGTGGCTCGGGGACCAAAACGTTGACATTTTGGGTCCATGGCCTGGAAACTCCCCAGATCTTAATCCCATTGAAAACTTGTGGTCAATCCTCAAGAGGCGGGTGGACAAACAAAAACCCATTAATTCTGACAAACTCCAAGAAGTGATTATGAAAGAATGGGTTGCTATCAGTCAGGAATTGGCCCAGAAGTTGATTGAGAGCATGCCCAGTCGAATTGCAGAGGTCCTGAAAAAGAAGGGCCAACACTGCAAATACTGACTCTTTGCATAAATGTCATGTAATTGTCGATAAAAGCCTTTGAAACGTATGAAGTGCGTGTAATTATATTTCACTACATCACAGAAACAACTGAAACAAAGATCTAAAAGCAGTTTAGCAGCAAACTTTGTGAAAACTAATATTTGTGTCATTCTCAAAACTTTTGGCCACGACTGTATATGGCGGGTAAGAATTAGGTGCTGATCACATCTCTCCCTGATGCATTCCTAATAGTACTCTTGCCAAAAGGCAGAGAAGTTGGCGAGATAAGGACATGCTCACTTATCAGTCGCTAAACCCCCAAGCTGTCCACTGTAGAAGCCATGTGATATATCCGGATCATCATCTTAAATTTCCCCTCTGAATTCTGGTTCATACAAAATCGTGCAGCCACTGGCTGCCACAGGTGCGGAAGGTTTAGTTAACGCCACAGCATATAGCGAGGGCGTTTTTGACTGCAGATACTATTGGCAGCTCATGTGTTAAATCTCTCATGTCTTCTGCCAGCATTGTGGTTTCTCCTGAAGAGGGGGGGCGTTTCCTTTAGCACTGTGCCTGCCTGTTTGAGTATTTGGTTCACTGCCTTATTCCCCCCTCCTTTTTCTCAGGTTAAGATCAGATGGTCTCTCCTCCCCCTCCCCCTAGAGTTAATAAATAGGAGGGCTTATCACTAGGGATGAGCGAACCCGAACTGTATAGTTCGGGTTCGTACCGAATTTTGGGGTGTCCGTGACACGGACCCAAACCCGAACATTTTCGTAAAAGTCTGGGTTCGAGTTCGGTGTTCGGCGCTTTCTTGGCGCTTTTTGAAAGGCTGCAAAGCAGCCAATCAACAAGCATCATACTACTTGCCCCAAGAGGCCATCACAGCCATGCCTACTATTGGCATGGCTGTGATTGGCCAGTGCAGCATGTGACCCAGCCTCTATATAAGCTTGGGTCAGGTAGCTCTGCACGTCACTCTGCTGATACAAGTGTAGGGAGAGGTTGCAGCTGCGACGTTAGGGCGAGATTAGGCAGTGATTAACTCCTCCAAAAGACTTCATCCAGTGATCGATCTACAGCTGTGGATCAATGAACTGCTGCTATTCAATTGCTCAGTGTTTTTAGGCTGCCCAGAGCGTTTTTCTGTCACTTTTTTCTGGGGTGATCGGCGGCCATTTTGTGGCTTGTGGTGCGCCAGCACAAGCTGCCACCAAGTACATTTAACCATCAATAGTGTGGTTATTTTTTGCTATATCCTACATCAGTGTCAAGCTTTCATCAAGTGCATTTAACCATCAATAGTGTGGTTATTTTTTGGCCATATACTACATCAGGGGCAAGCTGAGCCTGTCACCAAAGTGCATTTAACCATCAATAGTGTGGTTATTTTTTGCTATATCCTACATCAGGGTCAAGCTTTCATCAAGTGCATTTAACCATCAATAGTGTGGTTATTTTTTGGCCATATACTACATCAGGGGCAAGCTGAGCCTGTCACCCAAGTGCATTTAACCATCAATAGTGTGGTTATTTTTTGCTATATCCTACATCAGGGTCAAGCTTTCATCAAGTGCATTTAACCATCAATAGTGTGGTTATTTTTGGCCATATACTACATCAGGGGCAAGCTGAGCCTGTCACCCAAGTGCATTTAACCATCAATAGTGTGGTTATTTTTTGCTATATCCTACATCAGGGTCAAGCTTTCATCAAGTGCATTTAACCATCAATAGTGTGGTTATTTTTTGGCAATATACTACATCAGGGGCAAGTTGAGCCTGTCACAAAGTGCATTTAACCATCAATAGTGTGGTTATTTTTTGGCCATATACTACATCAGGGGCAAGCTGAGCCTGTCATCAAGTGCATTTAACCATCAATAGTGTGGTAATTTTTTGGCTATATCCTACATCAGGGTCAAGCTGTCATCAAGTGCATTTAACCATCAATAGTGTGGTTATTTTTTGGCCATATACTACATCAGGGGCAAGTTGAGCCTGTCACCCAGCGCCTAAAAAATAGGCCTCACATTTATATTCATCCAAATCTGTCATTACTGCTTTAGCTGGTCAAGTTATTTAGTGTCCGTCAAAGTACAGTTTTTGTTCTGGGTTGAAATACAATTCCCAATTTTGAAATTCTCAAAATTATTGGTTTCTGCTGTATCAGGCCTACTTTAAATCTATCCCTAAAAGGGTATATTAGATTCAAGGTGCTGATAGGGTAATTCTCAAGAACTTCACACACACGCTACAGTGCAGATCCAAGTCTAATTCTGTGATTAAACGTATACCTGTCACCCAGCGCCTAAAAAATAGGCCTCAAATTTATATTCAGCTAAATCTGTCATTACTGGTGTGCCTGTATTAGTGTAATACGGTACCTAAATAGATAGCCAGATAGTGTTAGGTGTCTATAAAAAAAGACCTGAATTTGAATTCAATACATTGGCCCGAATAATATTTTTCTTATTGTGGTGAACGGTAACAATGAGGAAAACATCTAGTAAGGGACGCGGACATGGTCGTGGTGGTGTTAAAGGACCCTCTGGTGCTGGGAGAGGACGTGGCCGTTCTGCCACAGCCACACGTACTAGTGTACCAACTACCTCAGGTCCCAGTAGCCGCCAGAATTTACAGCCATATTTGGTGGGGCCCAATGCCGTTCTAAGGATGGTAAGGCCTGAGCAGGTACAGGCATTAGTCAATTGGGTGGCCGACAGTGGATCCAGCACGTTCACATTATCTCCCATCCAGTCTTCTGCAGAAAGCGCACAGATGGCGCATGAAAACCAAGCCCATCAGTCTGTCACATCACCCCCATGCATATCAGGGAAACTGTCTGAGCCTCAAGTTATGCAGCAGTCTCTTATGCTGTTTCAAGACTCTGCTGGCAGGGTTTCCCAAGGGCATCCACCTAGCCCTTCCCCAGCGGTGGAAGACATAGAATGCACTAACGCACAACCAATTATGTTTCCTGATGATGAGGACATGGGAATACCACCTCAGCACGTCTCTGATGATGACGAAACACAGGTGCCAACTGCTGCGTCTTTCTGCAGTGTGCAGACTGAACAGGAGGTCAGGGATCAAGACTGGGTGGAAGACGATTCAGGGGACGATGAGGTCCTAGACCCCACATGGAATGAAGGTCGTGCCACTGACTTTCACCGTTCGGAGGAAGAGGCAGTGGTGAGACCGAGCCAACAGCGTAGCAAAAGACAAAGAGGGAGCAGTTGGCAAAAGCAGAACACCCGCCGCCAAGAGACTCCGCCTGCTACTGACCGCCGCCATCTGGGACCGAGCACCCCAAAGGCAGCTTCAAGGAGTTCCCTGGCATGGCACTTCTTCAAACAATGTGCTGATGACAAGACCAGAGTGGTTTGCACGCTGTGCCATCAGAGCCTGAAGCGAGGAATTAACGTTCTGAACCTTAGCACAACCTGCATGACCAAGCACCTGCATGCAAAGCATGAACTGCAGTGGAGTAAACACCTTAAAAACAAGGAAGTCACTCAGGCTCCCCCTGCTACCTCTTCTGCTGCTTTTTATTTTCATTTTACCATTATATTGCGGGGCAACCCAAAGTTGAATGAACCTCTCCTCTGTCTGGGTGCCGGGGCCTAAAAATATCTGACAGTGGCCTGTTCCAGTGGTGGGTGACATGAAGCCTGATTCTCTGCTATGACATGAAGACTGATTCTCTGCTGACATGAAGCCTGAATCTCTGTTATGGGACCTCTCTCCTCTGTCTGGGTGCCGGGGCCTAAAAATATCTGACAGTGGCCTGTTCCAGTGGTGGGTGACATGAAGCCTGATTCTCTGTTATGACATGAAGACTGATTCTCTGCTGACATGAAGCCTGAATCTCTGTTATGGGACCTCTCTCCTCTGCCTGGGTGCCTGGGCCTAAATATGTGACAATGGACTGTTCCAGTGGTGGGTGACGTGAAGCCTGATTCTCTGCTATGACATGAAGACTGATTCTCTGCTGACATGAAGCCTGAATCTCTGTTATGGGACCTCTCTCCTCTGTCTGGGTGTCGGGGCCTAAAAATATCTGACAGTGGCCTGTTCCAGTGGTGGGTGACATGAAGCCTGATTCTCTGCTATGACATGAAGACTGATTCTCTGCTGACATGAAGCCTGAATCTCTGTTATGGGACCTCTCTCCTCTGTCTGTGTGCCGGGGCCTAAAAATATCTGACAGTGGCCTGTTCCAGTGGTGGGTGACGTGAAGCCTGATTCTCTGCTATGACATGAAGACTAATTCTCTGCTGACATGAAGCCTGAATCTCTGTTATGGGACCTCTCTCCTCTGTCTGGGTGCCGGGGCCTAAAAATATCTGACAGTGGCCTGTTCCAGTGGTGGGTGACATGAAGCCTGATTCTATGCTATGACATGAAGACTGATTCTCTGCTGACATGAAGCCAGATTCTCTGCTATGGGACCTCTCTCCTCTGCCTGGGTGCCTGGGCCTAAATATGTGACAATGGACTGTTCCAGTGGTGGGTGACGTGAAGCCTGATTCTCTGCTATGACATGAAGACTGATTCTCTGCTGACATGAAGCCTGAATCTCTGTTATGGGACCTCTCTCCTCTGTCTGGGTGCCGGGGCCTAAAAATATCTGACAGTGGCCTGTTCCAGTGGTGGGGGACATGAAGCCTGATTCTCTGCTATGACATGAAGACTGATTCTCTGCTGACATGAAGCCTAAATCTCTGTTATAGAACCTCTCTCCTCTGTCTGGGTGCCGGGGCCTAAATATATGACAATGGACTGTTCCAGTTTTGGGTGACGTGAAGCCTGATTCTCTGCTATGACATGAAGACTGATTCTCTGCTGACATGAAGCCTGATTCTCTGCTATGGGACCTCTCTCCAATTGATATTGGTTAATTTTTATTTATTTTATTTTTATTTTTATTTATTTCCCTATCCACATTTGTTTGCAGGGGATTTAACTACATTTTGCTGCCTTTTGCAGCCCTCTAGCACTTTCCTGGGCTGTTTTACAGCCATTTTAGTGCCGAAAAGTCCGGGTCCCCATTGACTTCAATGGGGTTCGGGACGAAGTTCGGGTCGGGTTCGGATCCCGAACCCGAACATTTCCGGGAAGTTCGGCCGAGCTTCTCGAACCCGAACATCCAGGTGTTCGCTCAACTCTACTTATCACATCTCTGTCTCTTTTCACCGGCACCTTCAACAGGAATTTTCCCACCATCCCACCCCTTTTATTGTTTTCTGTATGATGTTTTTTCTTACATTTCTTTCTGTTACAGTTGTCATGGTTTAAGTCACAGCTGGAGGTCGGTGGAAATAAATTTCTAAGACCGGAGGAGAAGGCGGACTTGCCCACTGTGGTTTTCGTGGGGCATATCACTTCTCATACTCCTGGAAGTGGTTTCTGGTGATAAGAGTTTGGTGTTTTTGGTGAAGAAAATGGTTAAAAAAGATAAATAAAGCTGTGACAGATCCTCACTCCACAAAACATGTGCCTCTGTCGTTATTTGGTTTAGGCGGGGAAGACATGTTAAGCGGTTGGGTTTTAGTTATCTGCAGTCTAGGCAGTATGCCTAAGTCGAAACATGTAAACCCTTAAATTATAAATGCCTTATATCACAAGTGCCAAGCAATTGGTCTATGAGTGATTGATTTATTGCACCAATCTCAGTCCTGGTAGAAAGACGGTGGTCATGGTTTCTGGCAGACTTTTATTTTTCTAGAATAAATAATGTGAACATTCCCTTTCATTTTTTAATTGCTGAAAATACCAAACAAATTAAACATAACAGAATATATTTCCATGTGCACAAACCTATTTTTTTCTTTATATCTAGGGAATATTTTGTTCATCTGATATTTACCTGCATCTAAACTGTCATCACGAGATGTGGGATTCTACAAATAATCTTCAGTCTGAATACAAATTAGCCATGAGAGTTCCATGCACGCAAGTCAAGTAATTATTTCAGCATCTCTTATGCTCCTGTGAATGCTATAAATATTTTCTACATCTATGTGATGATTAGGACTTAATTTAGCCTCAGTGAATATGACCAAGTAGCTGTCATTACTCAAAACTAGTTCTAATTCGACAAGCAAGTCCCCACTAAAATAATAATTATCACATTTAAGTTATGGCCAGACTGGGGGGCAGAGCCTTAGGGGAGGCCAACATGATGGGGGGTTTGCCTCAGGGAGACCCCAGAGGTTAGGGATAGGCTAGTTAGTCAGGGGGCTGGTTTAGGAAGATCCTGAGGGGATAGAGATTGGGTAATTTGAGTTTAGGGGTGGGGGAAGAGGAGTTAAAAGTATGAGACAGGGAGAAGAAGGGTGCCATTTGAGGTAGAGCAGAACGGAGTCCCGGAGTTCACGCTATTTAGTACAGAGCTTACCGGTGATGGAGCAACTGGAGGACACCATTAGGGAGGCTGCAGTGATTCGGGGCCCCAGCTGGGTTCAGGACCTCTTGAGGGGGGTGGCTGAGGCTTCAGTACTGCCTCAGCCCTCTGCGATCCGGCCGTGGTTGACCAGACCACCAGCGCGCTTCAGCCCTCAGTCCCCCCCCCTCCCCGGCGTGGGAGGAATCCGGCATGCAGGCAGAGCCCACGTGGTGGCCGGGCCAAGTCACCTCATTCTACATCCGAGAGCGGCGTAGTAGCGGGACCAGGCACGATGGGCACCTTCCCAAGCCCAGGGGAGGAAGGGGCCCCCCAGCGTGATCAAGATGTCAGGAGGCACTGGGCTGCGGTGAGTCCGGTGGAGTCGTGCAGCAGGCCCCCATCACGTTCACCCAGACTGCAGCATGGAATAAGCCAGGGGACAGCTGGTGGAAGCGTTTGGGTCTGAATCTGGAGGATCAGCGCAGAGGACAGGACATCTGGACTCAAGATCTTCGGCTGATGGGGTCACAGCACCCATGCAGCCAGTTGAGATTTCGTGGGGACCCTTAGCGCAGGTAGTGGCGGGTAATGGAGGGCGGCGGGCCAACGGCAGATTTGTATAGGGGTTAAGGGCAACTGTTAGGGGGGGTTAGCGGGCTTATTAGCGGGTTGGGGTACGGGGGGGACGTCCCCGTTGCCAGCATGGAGGGGGTGGAGGGGAGCCCTGGAGGGTCCAATATGGCGAAGGAAGGTAGTTTAGGCATAGGGAGCAATGTGACGTCGGTGCAAATGCAGGCGGGGGACTGGCAGATGAAGAAATGGTACGGTTGTATGACAAACCAAGAGGGGAGGTATATGTCTGCCTTGAGGGCCCACTGGGGGCCCATTTAAAGCAGGAGGTAAGGGAGCATATTTGGAAAGGTGACTACGTGGAGATTTTTTTCTTTGCTCCCGTTGGATAAATTTAACCTGGATAGGTTACAGAAGGAAGAGGGGGGGAAAAAAGAAGAGGAGGAGGAGAAGCATAGATATCGTCTAATACTGCAAACCTTTCAAAACTGGTTACAGGCGTTTGCGATATTAGCGAATGTGGTAGGGGAGAAGGCGCCGGAGTGCTGTTTGGCGTTGTTTTGTTATTTGGACGCAATTGGCGAGGCGTATAAAGTATATGGGGGGATAGCGTGGCTGCGTTTTAAAGAGCAGTTCAGGCAGCGGAAAGCGGTGCGTCCAGAAATGAGGTGGGACCACAAATATTTAGCTTTGTGGCTGAAGGTGACTGAGCCCAGGGCAGTCCTTTCGGGGGGAATCAGGAAGTGGTGGTCAATCCAGTGTCGCCGCCGCGTCTGCGAAGGGCCTGTGCTTCTCATATAATGATGGGAACTGTAAATTTGAAGCTAAGTGCAAATTCAAGTATGAATGCTCCGTATGTGGGGGATTTCATGGAGCGGCGTGGTGCTTTAGGGCAATGTTCCCTAACTCCAGTCCTCAGGGCCCACCTGCCGGTCATGTTTTCAGGATTTCCTTAGTATTGAGCAGGTGATATAATTAGTGTCAATGCATTAGGACTTACCACTGGTATTCATTCTGTGGGATATTCTCAAATCCTTACTGGTAGGTGAGCCCCGAGGACTGGAGTTGGGGAACACTGCTTTAGGGGAAATAGATAAAAAGGGGGGATAGTAATAGCAAAGGGGGAGACGCCAGTCCGTCTGGAAAGGATGGAGAAGTTCCTAAATAGATACCCGGATACGGAGGCGGCGTTTGTGTTACGGGTGGGTTTTTCGCTGGGTTTTAAAATTCCATTTGTTCCCGGAGATGCAGTGTTGTTGAGAAGGAGCATCTGGAGGTAGTGGTAGAAAAACTTAAAAAAGAGGTCATGCTAGGTAGGGTGGCGCCGCCGTTTTTGGTTCCAAAGATGGAGGTGAATAAGTTTCGGCTTATTCACCACCTGTCTTTCCCAAAAGGATCATCGGTCAATGACGGTATTGATCCGACCTTGTGTTCCATGGTCTATACCTCATTTGACGTGGCAGTTGAGTGGGTTAAGAAGTTTGGGAGAGGGGCGCTGCTAGCGAAAACAGACATCGAGGTGGCGTTTAGTTAATTGTCAGTACATCCGGATTGTTTGCATCTATTAGGGTGTTTTTGGGACCGGGAATTTTTTGTTGATTGGTGTTTGCCTATGGGCTGTTCCTTGTCATGTGCATACTTCAAAGTGTTTAGCTCATGTTTGGAATGGGCGTTGGATTCGTCAGGTTGTCAATCTATCATCCACTACTTGGATGATTTCTTTTGTATCAGCCCTCTAGATCTGAGAGTGTGTGCACTATTGCTTCATACATTGAGTACGGTGTTTGCGGCGTTTGGAGTTCCATTAGCAACAGAGAAGACGGTAGGGCCAGTCACGGAATTGAGTTTATTGGGGATTGTCATTGATACCATTAAGATTGAATGTAGATTGCCAGGGGACAAGTTGGAGGATTTAAAAGGGGAGGTAGTGAGGGCGGCTCGGTTAAAAAAGATAAAATTGCGTGAGCTCCAATCACTCCTGGGAAAACTCTTGCGTGCCAGATAATGCCCATGGGGAGGGTTTTTAGCAGGAGGTTGGCGGGGGCGATGACGGGCGTTGTTTCACTACATTCGTTTGGGCAAGGAATTGAGAGCAGACCTGCGAGTTTGGAGTTCTTTTTTGGAGAATTATAATGGTCCATTGCTCCCTCGCTATTCATGCGTGAGGTGGTGAACTCGTTCGATTGTGAGTTGTTCTCAGATGTTTGGGGGGGGTTGTGGTTTTGGAGTCTACTGGGGGGGTCAATGGTGTGCTGGGAGATGACCAGAGAGTTGGCCGGAGAATGGCTGGTTAAAAAATTTAGCCTTATTGGAGCTGTTTCCCATTGTGGTGGCCGTTATGTTGTGGGAGGAGGTTTTTCGGGATAAAAAGGTTCGCTTCCACTGTGATAATTTAGGAGTGGTTCAGGAGATAAATGGGTTGTCGGCCTAGTCGCCTTTAGTGGCACGGCTGCTACAGCGGCTGGTATTAGAGTGTTTGTCGATTAATGCTTGGGTGGTGGTGGCACATGTGCCGGGGGTCAATGACGCTCTCTCTCATTAACAGTGGGATAGTTTCCGGCAACTGGCCCCAGAGGCAGAAGAGTTTGGGAGGTAGTGCCAGAGCTGTCTGTGGGATCTTCTGGAGGGACCGTAGCAGGGCTCATTCAGGCATCATTGGTGCCCGGTACGTGAGCGACATAATTAAAAGCGTGATGGTATTGGGAAGATTGATGTAGTAATCAACAACTCACTTGTTTGTCCCCTATGGTTCAGTGTTTTATACTAAATATACTAATACCACTAATGTCCTTTGGACTACATTATACCTCTTGTTCCTGCACCTTTTTATTAAGACTTAACTTTTATTGGTATCCAACTAATATTCTATGTTTCTAAAAGATAGGTGATTTTAAAATTACCAGCTAACGGCTCAGCTATCACTGCTTTGTGTATTCTGCAAATTCCTGCTATTCCTTCATAGCTAGGATTAGTGCATTGTTCCCCTACTGGCTGCGCACTGCCAGTTCGCATGTGGGGGCAATGTATCTTTCACTTGCTAATCTGCATAGTATTGATAGAGCCTCACTGGGTCGTTGCTGTGTTAAAACATATGAGTAGCGCTGCCCCCTGACATGTTTCGTCAAGTACCGGCGTCTTCAGGGGTTAGGGCAGTGTGTGCATGCGCTCTATTGTTCGGCAATATATAACCTCTGTTAGCGTGTCGTCAGGAAGGTATACTCCCTCTGTGTCCAATGGATATGTGTTTCGTAAGGGATCTTCAAGTCTAATTGGTGGCGGTGGGGTGCTCCCCCTCCGCTGTCACCACTTACCCGCCCCGTCTTCTTCTATTTGTTCAGGTCCGTGCGTGTCATCCTTTAGGGCCGCGCATGCGTTAGAACTTAGTCTCCTGCACTGCCGCCCGTACTATTGCGCATGTCTTGGGACTTAGTCTCCCTCACTAACAGATCATCACGTATAATGGATACCTAATATAGCTTGTATCAATTTCATTACTTCACCATTAATATACCTTTTCATTACAAGCTACATACTGGTAGTATTGCTTTTAGATAGCCTCGTGGGCCAATCATTATCTTATTTAACTTTTTGTAATGTATATGATATTCATAAAGATTTTTATTGTAGTTTGTTATTATATTTGTGTTTCAGATTTTCTATTAACCTAGTTGGCACCTTTTGTTTATTCTTCTTTTGGAATTTATATCTTTATGAATAAACTACTATGGGACACCAATCTACAGTTCCATAGCGATGGTGATTCAATAATGCTATACTTTTTGTATGTTGCTTTTGTGTATGATTGACTTGCTATATATATGAGCCTCCATATAGGTTAGTGAGGTGAGGATGATGGGATGGCTCCATGGTTGGGGCTGGACTCTCAGTTAAAAAGGGGGGCCATTCAGTGGTACTTCCGAGCTGGCGGGCAACGGCTGGAGGCAAGATGGCACCCCAGTGGGGTAATTCAGTTATTTGGGGCTTCAAGGACCTCCCCTTGCAAGGAATTAATCATTTGAGTTTCATGGTTATATATTTATATGTTGTTTGTTTATAAAACGGCAGAAAAGACCCATCAGCATGCACTAACAATGGTCGAATCCCCATCTTCATATCCGCCCCATAATGACGCATACATTGCACCGGACACATTTCACAGCACAAAATACCAAACAACACCACCCTCCGCCACTCCTCCTTCCACATCCGTCTTTGAACGGCGGATAAAAAATTCCACCCTATCGTGAAACAAATCTACATCATCCCTAAGCAACACCCCACTCGACTAACTGTCGGACAAACCAAGTCCCCCAATCGCAACGACCCAAAAAACGCAAACGAAAACGCTAGTCTAAATAACCGCTCCTCCCAAGCTGAACTGCAAACCTTCCTTAACTGTTCACCTAAGCCCAAAAGCAATTCAAAAGACGCCATCCTTTTAAGGTTCTCGTAACCAAAAAGGACTTAGTAAAGTCCGTCATCTTTCTTAGCTTGAATCCAAAGGCCAACCCAGCTATGCAACTATTTTTTTTTGCCACCGACCACACTTCCTCCATACAATGCCCTACGAACAACAACAGTAGAACTTCCAACTCCCCATTCCCAACACCCTGCCTACTACACCATTCCTATAACTGTGACACCCTCTGAAAATAAAAATGGAATAAAGTAACAAAAAATGCAAAAGAAGGAACTTGTCATGACATAAAGGGAGAGATAAAGAGTAATGACTGAAAACAGAGGTTTTCGGCAATAGTAGTCCAACTAACCTATAGTTGCATTTAATCAAATGCAATAAAAAAAAAAACAGTAGCATAAGAGGATAGGTATTAAATGCCTATACCTTATTTAGCTGCTTTGTGGTCAGTGGCTTCAAAATAAGAAATCAAAATAAAATAAAAAAAATGTTAAATCTAATATTCTGTCCAAAAGTTATATCACAGGTGAACAGTCTTATTGAGAATTTCTTTAAAAAAAATTCCAAACACATTTTTATTGTTTTTTTTTTTTCCATGTATTGTACCACTAGGGTACTTGAACATGCAATCTTACAATTGTTCATAAAATACACTGTAATACTATACCGTAGTGTATTATACTGTAAAAACTGACATAATGCATATTTGGCCCTGTTGTTAGGTTAAGTCCTTAGGCCATAGCAACCTCTCAGCACCCCATAATAGCATTGCGAGGGGGCCAGTAGTGAGTGTGTAAGTCCCCTGCATCTTTCTAACCATTTAGATGCCTCAGTCAACACTTGCTCTGGCATCTAAGGGTTTAAACTGCAATGATCGGCATTTACACCAGTCCTGACGGTGAAAGCAGGAAGTCAGCTGTATTATAGCTCCTGAGCCTGTACCATTACAGCACTGTACCATCACACGGATTCAAGTCAACTCCCTCCTTGAAACAATATAATAGTATACAGCTGGACAGGAAGGGATAAAACAATTGTAAAAAAAAAATATATATATATATATATAATTTTCCAGTATTCTTTCTACAAGCATTTTTGGTACCATTTTTATGTTGGACATGCATTTTTCTTTTTTTATATCCTATAGAGAAGCCTACAGGAAAAACAACTAATTGTCATAACCAGACCATGTTTTTTTTTTTTTTTTTATCTAAAAAATCTGATCCAATTTCCATCCAAAGGTTTTTCCATCATGAAATATAAGGCTGTACGTGGACTCCCATATTGTTGAATGGATTAGGCAGTGGCTGAGAGACAGACAACAGAGGGTTGTAGTCAATGGAGTATATTCAGACCATGGTCTTGTTACCAGTGGGGTACCTCAGGGATCTGTTCTGGGACCCATATTGTTTAATATCTTTATCAGCGAAATTGCAGAAGGCCTCGATGGTAAGGTGTGTCTTTTTGCTGATGACACAAAGATTTGTAACAGGGTTGATGTTCCTGGAGGAATACACCAAATGGAAAAGGATTTAGGAAAACTAGAGGAATGATCAAAAATCTGGCAACTAAAATTTAATGTTGATAAGTGCAAGATAATGCACCTGGGGCGTAAAAACCCAAGAGCAGAATCTAAAATCAGTGATACAGTCCTAACCTCAGTATCTCAGGAAAGAGATTTAGGGGTCATTATTTCAGAAGACTTAAAGGTAGGCAGACAATGTCATAGAGCAGCAGGAAATGCTAGCAGAATGCTTGGGTGTATAGGGAGAGGAATTACCAGTAGAAAGAGGGAGGTGCTCATGCCGCTCTACAGAGCACTAGTGAAACCTCATTTGGAGTATTGTGCGCAGTACTGGAGACCATATCTCCAGAAGGATATTGATACTTTGGAGAGAGTTCAGAGAAGAGCTACTAAACTAGTACATGGATTGCAGGATAAAACTTACCAGGAAAGATTAAAGGACCTTAACATGTATAGCTTGGAAGAAAGACGAGACAGAGGGGATATAAAAGAAACTTTTAAATACATAAAGGGAATCAACAAGGTAAAAGAGGAGAGAATATTTAAAAGAGAAAAACTGCTACAAGAGGACATAGTTTTAAATTAGAGGGGCAAAGGTTTAAAAGTAATATCAGGAAGTATTACTTTACTGAGAGAGTAGTGGATGCATGGAATAGCCTTCCTGCAGAAGTGGTAGCTGCAAATACAGTGGAGGAGTTTAAGCATGCATGGAATAGGCATAAGGCCATCCTTCATATAAGATAGGGCCAGGGGCTATTCATAGTATTCAGTATATTGGGCAGACTAGATGGGCCAAATGGTTCTTATCTGCCGAGACATTCTATGTTTCTATATGTGTAATTTTTTTGGTAAATAAATTCCATTAATCCATTCACAATTTCATGGTCTTCCAGAGGTTTTTGTAAGATTATTGGGCAGTTTCTCTGCCTACAAGATATTATCACAGATGCTTGGTTTACTTTTGCAGTTCTCAAAACTGAATTTGACTCAGCAGAGATCACATGCCTCTTCTTCACAGAAAAAATGTTATAACATCAACAGAGTTGAGAAAAATACCTTTATCCTAACTTCTACAAAGCTATAAATGCAGAATCAACCTAATCAAACTAATATGAAAAGTTGTTATTCTAAGAATCTTCATCTACTTGCATATTATAAGTTATACCAGCAAGAATTAGTCTTTATGTAGAAAACTATGATTTATATCAAGCCTTACTGACTAGTGATTTAAATCGTGATTTAAATCGTGATTTAAATGTAACCCTGTGAAGTTACACCGGCTGCGTTATCTGAAATGCCCAGTAGATGGACTCAGTATGCTGTTAATAAGACATTGAGCATTGATCATATGACTGGCTGAAATGAGTCACATGGTTAGTGACATCATCGCAGGTCCTAAAACGACGCTGGCTGCACAGCTCTAAGGAGGAAGGTCCTGGAAAAGTTTCTAGAAGCTACGATTTGCTCAGCCAGAGAGAGGACATGGGTCTGGCATTGAGAGACTGCAGCACAGAGATAGAACCTGGCGGAGAGATCTTATAACCCAAGATCACACCTGCTGAGAGAGGGACCGCTGGCAAAGACAAGCACTGAGTCCAGACGTCTGGTGAATCCAGTGAAAGGAGATTGCTGCGGACTGGCCTGGTAAATGGTGTTGTGAGGGTAAGTCAAACCTCTCCCTGTATCACCACAGGGCACCTGTCTCCTCACCACAATAAAAACTCTGAGGTCCAGTGGCGGACATTACACAGCTCAGGCTGCTTCAGTGACCCTGCGGAGCAGGACTTATAAGGGCCCCAACTCTCCTATGTGCACCAACGGCCATTAGGGCGAAGATAGGGGGTGGGACGCAGGTGTGCTAGTGGGTGGGTGAGGAAGAATCCACATTACCCTGTTATTTGTGTTACGCTATTGTATTTTCCTATGTATGTTGGTTCATTTTGTTACGCACTATATAAAGTTAATTCCAGTTAGGCTGTGTCAGTCTCATTTGCACCAAGTATGTTCCCAGTGGAGCCTCACACCCCTACCCCGGATGCTCCACTGGGTGGAGGCACTGCCGCAGACATGTACCCCAACTCCCAGATAGCGGAGGCTCAGGATCCGCCTGTCAGGCATAGTGAGTTAACTAGGGTTAGGGACCCCATAGACACTAGGGGGCACCCCCAAAACCCCGTTACATAAATAATTTGGATTTTAATCAAATCCACCCTGGTACAGGGTGAGAAAAAAGTCTGGATACACCCTTTTAACTGGTGTAGAAAATTGGCTTCCAATTTGTGAAAGTATTAACTGGGAGGGAGACTGCATTATTTGGTGGAGGAAAGGTTTTCAGCAGCAATTTTTAAATCGGCTCAGTTTTTTCCAATGGTAAGGGGGTCATGTGATATATCAGTCTTTGCTAGAATTTACTCAGAAACACACTGAAAGTGTCACTTTTGACCTATCTTTATCTGTTATGAGTAGAGATGAGCTAATCGAAGTTGACGAAGAGGAATTAGATCCGAATTTCAGGAAAAATTTGATTCGCACTTCGTGGTAACAAATCAAATTTTTTCCTAAATTAGCTGCTGCACTTGTGAGAATATGGAGCAAGGAACTCTGGGAACACGGGATCACCATAATGCCATGCATGCAGCCAATCAGCAGCCAGCCCTGTGATATCACAGCCCTATAAATAGCCTCAGCCATCTTGGATTCTGCCATTTTCCAGTGAACTTAGTACAGGGAGAGACATCAGCAGGCGCTAGGAACAGTGCTAGGAAAGACTTCATTGTGCTAAAAAAAATTACAACTTCAGGGAAAGATTATTCAAGGTGTGGGGAAAGGATAGTGAGGAATCATTCCACAGCATTTATGCAGAACAGGATTCAGTAGGGGAGGTTACAGCCTGGGTAATAGGAACAATCCTATTACACCTTGATGCACTGACTGGGGATCCAAATTGTTATTGTGGTCATGGCTACGGCGGAGAGCTAGTGCCCCGAACGTGCCGAGACCTGAGGGAGGAAACCGACCTGCCTAAACTAATATGGCTGGAGAGGTGCCCTTAGCCATGCCGCGGGTAAGCCTAAAAGGGGGCATACCCTGAGGAGAATGGAAAGAAAAGGGGAGGGAGGGTGGGGCACCGAAAACGCCCGCACATGAGGAGAGGGCGTGCCTCCTTTTAAGAGCGCCTACGCCCCTCCCACAAATGCAGGCTGACATGTCAGCCTTAAACTACTTGTGGTCATGGCTACGGCGGAGAGCTAGTGCCCCGAACGTGCCGAGACCTGAGGGAGGAAACCGACCTGCCTAAACTAATATGGCTGGAGAGGTGCCCTTAGCCATGCCGCGGGTAAGCCTAAAAGGGGGCAAAAATACATGAGTAGGGAGAGAAAACCCTGAATGCAACTGGCCAAGTTACCATACCAAAACTGTGGAATGCCTGGGATATCTCGGCCTGAAGGTGGTATGTAACGTGGAAACCTGAGGAGCGTCGGTGACCCATTAGCGGATGACGTGGCCGGGGACGTGTGCAATGAAACCGCGGATGCAGCTCCAAAACGGAAGGAGTGTCCTGACATGGTCTGGGGGTTGAAACCCAAGCCCGCCGTCAGAGTGCGAACATGGGAGATGCACTGCGAGGCCGTGAGGGCCGAGGCCTGGAACGGGAGCAATGGGCGGCCAGGGCGGAGTCCCCCAGAGCCGCCAGCCAGCTCCTAAGCACCTGGACCCGCACCATGCGTGCGTGGACTGGAATGACTTCACCTCCCCTGGTGGACCCACCTGTGAGGTTGGAAGTGAGGAGATGTGAGGAGGAATGGTCGTCGTGCCATACCAGCTGACCCCCGGTTGAACCCTTGGACCTGGCTGAACCGAGGGTGTATGCGCTGTGTCCTAAGAACCCGCAGAACTAAGGTACATGGCCGCCTTAGACAGTGCTGGAAAGGAGCCCAAAAGAAAGACCAACTAGGGAGGTGGAAAGCTTCTAAATGATCCCCTGACACAGCCAGCCTGCTCGGGACGGCCGCGGGACTACTCTTCTGAACACCCCCTAACCGTTTGAAACGGAAAAACCGACCTACTTTCGGGGTCTTCCAACATGGAGAAAGTTGGACTTTGGCCAAATACTGTTGAAGATGTTGAAGGATAGTTGTGGAACCGGATGGGCTGGATCTTGAGGACACATCAGCTGGGGGTGAGCCCTGAAACCTACATGAAGGGGCCCTACATTCGTAGTAATGACAAGCAGTTTGGCTGCGGCAGGGAATGAAAAGCCAGGGAGCAGTCTCGGTAGCGTACGGAACTCTACCTGGGGGAACGGGCCCTAGGGTGGAGGTTGTTGGCAAGGCTAGAGTGGACTGGACAGGTGGCAGCCCCCAGTAGGACTTGACGGCCAGGAGGCTGGACTGGACGTCCGAAACCAAGGAGGCGACGGAGTACATCCCGGCATGTAGCTGCGCCAGGGACACCTGAAGGGTGGACATGGAGACTTGCTCCAAGACCGGGGCTGCTGATTCAGCCATCAGTAGCCTGGCTCTGCTTTACGGTGGAAGCAGGGTAGGAACCCTCTCCTGGTTGAGCTTCGTGACCAACTTCGGAATTGACCAACTCCTTAGGGCCGCTTGGGTGCGGGTGTTTTGGTACGGATAGACCTTCTTCGATGTTGGAAATGCGACCTACTGCAGCTGAAATCGTACCGGAGAAGGACTACCGAATCGAGTCTGAAACATGACAGGCGACAGAAACAGTAATTTAACAGTGTGAACCTGAAGTGACAGGTAACAGAAAATAAATGATACCGCGTAAGACTTTGAGTGATCCGGACACTTGTGTACGCCTGAGCGTGATAACCATGGCATGAGAAGTGACGAACGTGGACCCTAAACGAAAGAGGCAACGGAAACTGGAAACGTACATCGATGCGCAGCCGGTGGCAGACACGGCGTGACATGAACGTAAGCCTGAAGCGTGACAGGCAACACCTGAAAAATAAAAAACACGTGAGCCTGAAGCGCAACAGGCGGCAGATGATTGATTGAAACGTAAGTCTGAAGCGTAACAGCCAAACCTAGACAAATTGAAAACGTAAGCCTGAAACGTAACAGGCAACAGATAATTCAAATAACACGTAAGCCTGAAGCGTAATAGGCAACCTGAGATGAATTTAGAAACGTGAGCCTGAACGTAACAGGCAATAGATAACGAAACTAACACGTGAGCCTGAATCGTGACAGGCAACCTGAGATGAATTACAACGTAAGCCTGAAGCGTAACAGGCAACAGAGATGAATTGACAAACGTGAGCTTGGACCGTGGCAGGCAACCGACATGGTGAGATGTGCACGTGAGCCTAAAGCGCAAAAGTGGAAATGGTAATAAGCGTGAGTCTGACACGTGACAGGCCGACGATTGGGAAGGAGCGGACGCCTGGACAGAACGGGCCGTGGAAGGCAAGAGGCGTGAGCCTGGCCGGACCGCCAACTGATGCATAAGCCTGACACGTGACAGCAGCAGCCTGTGGTGGACAGGTATGACAGAAACAAAACATGGTGACATGAACAGGAAGTGACCTGAGACGTGACTGGAGACAACCTGGTGACTATGACGTGACCCTGACGCGGGTGACAAAGGAATGGAAGTGACATGGCGGCGTAGCCTGGAAGGCCGCAAATGTGTGGTGTAAAAAGAAGCGGTTGCCGGACATGTCCGTGGATTTGGAGAGTGGAAAGCGATGGTCGGCACCAACGGGACGAATGAGCGCAACCTGGCTGACGAGCGCGGCCAGAGTGGCGCAGCACCCGGGGACTGCAACATAGTTGGTGACGTGAGGGGGAGACTACGCCGACCGGAACGCGCCAAAGCGTCCCAACCGTGACATGGGGAACCATTTATTTTATTATTATTATTATTATTTTTTTTTTTTTTTTTTTTTTTAAAAACTTCAACGCTACTGCTGACTGTGTGGAGAGAATAAGACTTTGGGTGTGACCGGAGTGAGAAGGACGAAAACCAGTACCTACCTGTTTGAACCCCGAGTGAGGAATTTTGTGACCTCTGTAAGGATGCATGGATCCTTGGATGAAGATTAACGGCAGAGTACCCAGGGTCTGCAACACTAACCCTTTTTTTTTTTTTTTTTTTTGGAAAAAGCACACCAAAACTGGGATCGTACTGTAGAAAATAATATTGATCGAATCTGGAATAAAAAATGATAGCGACAAAGAATAGTGATTAACAGCATGAACCTGGCCTGTGACCGGTAATGGATGAAAAACGTAAACCTGAAGCGTAACGGGGAATAAAAACATAAGAGAAACGTAAGCCTGACAAACGTGACAGGCAACAGACGTGGTACAGTGGATACGTAAGCCTGAAGCGTAACGGGCGACAAGAATGAAAGAAAAACGTAAGCCTGAAGCGTGACAGGCAACATGATACATTTAGAAACGTAAGTCAGAAACGTAACTGGCAACAGAAAAGAAAGAGGTAAGCCTGAGACGTAGCAGGCGGCAGACATGATAGATAAGAAACGTAGGCCAGAAACGTAACTGGCAACAGAAAGAAAAACGTAAGCCTGAAACGTAACAGGCAGCAGACATGATAGATAAGAAACGTAGGCCAGAAACGTAACTGGCAACAGAAAGAAAAACGTAAGCCTGAAACGTAACAGGCAGCAGACATGATAGGTGAGAAACGTAAGCCAGAAACGTAACTGGCAACAGAAAAGAAAAAAGCCAGCCTGAAACGTAACAGGGAACAGACATGATATAATAGAAACGTAACCCTGGAACCGGCACTGACGGCAAATGATACGTAAGCCTGAAGCGTGACTGGCAACCGAAGGTCTGGGAAAACGTAAGCCCGTGGTGATATGGGCAACAAGTGGTAAAGAATAATGCGTAAGCCTGACACGGAACAGGCCACAGACATGTGAAGCATGAAATGACATACGTGAAACATGCAGAAAACCCGGCAATGAACATGGTGGGATGACATGGAAGCAAACCCGCCGTGTGACTGGTGACAGAACGGTGACTGAAAATAAGTATTTACCGAAACGTCCGCAGATGTGGCAGAGTGGAACAGGCGGTGGTCGATACGGGCGGAATTTGTCTGAAAACCCTTGGCAGACGAAAAATGGCTAGCACGGCCGAAACCCAGGGTCTGCAACAACAGCCAGGTGGGGGGGGGGGGGAGGGCCCGGAGTAGTCCAAAGACTGCGCCATTTACCGACCCATGACCCAGGGATCCCTATACGTCCCTGTGATCTAACAAAATGCTCTGGCGGGCTGCAGATGCCCTGCGGTGGGGACCTGACGTGGAGGGTCGCGGGAATTTGCTGAACGTGCTGTGTGAAGGGATGACCTGTGGGGTGACTTGTCTCTGGAGCGTGAAAGTGTAGAAACGTATCTATTCATATGCACATACATATGCACATATATATATATACACGTGCATGCGTGCACACGCACAGACACACATAAACACTTTTTTTTTTTTTTTTTTTTTGAGGTGGACAGAAGCAAGGGAGTGAATGCGGGGAGGAAGGGGGCGGGGAAGGTTCCCTGCGCCAGCTGACAGTGGCTCCGGATGACAGAGGAGGGCACGTGGGGACCCTGTAGCAGTTGCTATGAGCTGGATTGCTCCTGTATGTGTTTGAGAAGAGTGTGGATTGGAATTGCGCCGCTCCCGTGTGCAGCGTGCATACGTAGAGGGGCTTTTTTTTTTTTTTTTTTTTTTTTTTAAAATTGACAGCAGCCGGCCGCCAGCCAGCGGCTGCGCCGGAATGAGGAGCGGCACCCCCGGGTCTGGACGGACCCGCCCGTGGTGGCAGAACCTGGATCAGAGGGGTGGTAGTAGCCCATGATTGCGCCATATGCCTGTAAGTGTGGGACCGAGTTTTTTTTTTTTTTTTTTTTTTTTTTTTGAACTTTATTGAAAATGGACAACTGCCGGCCGCCGGCCGGCAGCTGTGACCGAGTGGAAAGCGGCGGCCCTGGGTCTGGACGGACCCACCCCCGGAAGACAGGTCCTGGAATCAACAAGCGGGAGGTTGCTGTGACGCCCGGAGCCCAGGGAGGGAGCTTGGACAGAGACGCGGGCTTCGTTGCCAAGGCAACGGAGGCGCTGCCCGGCGTCACACGTGGCTTGCCTCGGCCGGCGCTGGAAGCCTGTATCGAGCCGGCCGCACCGCCTGTTGTGGAAGGTGGGTAGCGGTGAACCGGGTGGAGGGGGAGACGTACGCCGGGAAGGGGGATCGGGAGGATAGTAGCTAACTTACCCTTGCAACAGGAACGAGCGGCGAGCATCGGGACCCTCGGTAACTTACCTGGTGAGCAGCACAGCAGTACGGGGCGTGACGTTAAGGCGGGAACGCACCGAAAACGCCCGCACATGAGGAGAGGGCGTGCCTCCTTTTAAGAGCGCCTACGCCCCTCCCACAAATGCAGGCTGACATGTCAGCCTTAAACTACTTATACAGCTCTGTAATTACAGCAAACCATTCTTGTTATTCGGGTGCTAGTGCTGTTTGATACAGCCATTAACAGGGTTTATTACAAGGAAATATTTCTGCGTCTCATTTGCCCTTGTGTGGTGCAGTTATAGGTTCTATAAGTGGAAAAAAAAAGTGTAAGTATAAGTGGAGTATAAGTGGAAAAAAATAAGGGTGTATTTGCCGTTCAGCGGTGCAGTTATATATTCTAAAGCCCTTTTTGTCGTGTATTAGTGGCAAAAGAAAAATATATTTGCTGTTCAGCGGTGCAGTTATATGTTCTAAAGCCCTTTTTTGCGTGTATTAGTGGCACAAAAAAAGTATTTGCCATTGTGTGGGGAAGTGAGAAAATTCCAGCTCTTTTTGGCTTATATTAGTGTGGAAAAAAGGGCTTATTATCCGTTGTGTGGTGAAGTGAGAAAATTAAATACTTTTTTGGGGTGTTAATTTCCTTTTTATTTATTTATTTGATCTAACAGTATGCCAGAGAAGTGCCAGGCCCTGCACAGGGGAGTGGCGTTGGCCTAAATCCAGCAAGTCGGAAGAGTGCCTGGGAGTCAGCAGGTTGGGAGCAGTGGGAGGTCGGTAGCCAAACGTGCCAGGGGTGTCACGCTGTTCTGCACCTTGTTTGCCTGGGCGAATGGAGTCACACAGGGGAGGAACTGCTCCAAGTCGTTCATCAAGAAATCGAATCCTGGCTTCCTCTGCGACAACTCAAAATCGGAACCATGGTGACCGACAACAGGAAAAACATATTGCGTCAATGATGGCTGAGCCATGCGCCCTGCATGGCACTCGTGTTCAATCTGGTTGTCAAGCGGTTTCTGAAGTCTTCCACCCATCTGCAAGATATCCTAAAAATGGCCAGGAAACTTTGCATGCACTTCAGCCACTCATACACTGCCAAGTACACCTTCCTTGAGCTGCAGCGGCAAAATGACATCTCCGCAACATAGACTGATATGCGACATTTTCAAACATTGGAATTCCACCCTCCATATGTTGGACCGACTATACGAAAAGAGAAAGGCCATAAACTATTTTATGATGATCCATGCGGATAGGAGTACTTCCCTGTGTAACTTTGATGTCAGTCAGTGGCAGCTCATGCATGACACCTGCCGTTTGCTGAGGCCCTTTGAGGAAGCCACGTTATTTGTCAGTCACCAGGACTACGGGATGAACGTCATTCCACTGCTTCGTGTCCTGGAACAGATGCTGGGAAATCTGTCTGGTCAGGGACTGGAAACGTGGTGCCTATATCTCATGGCCACATGAGCTCTGTTGGGGCTGAACTGGAGGAGGAGAACATTGGAGCACAAGCAATGTGTAGCGAAATGGGTGGTTTTTCTACACAGGTCACAGGAGAGGAGGAGCAGGAGCAGCAAGAGGAGCTTCAGGGCGATGAGGAAGACAAGGCAGAGGACACAGACACACCGTGGCAGTATGCAGTGGAGATTGAGGCAGGGAGTCCCTCCCAGTCACTTGCACAAATGGCCCGATGCATGCTCACTTGCTGGCATAGTGACAGCCGAATTGTCACCATTTGGCAGATAGATGACTTCTGGCTCTCCACCTGGTTGGACCCTCGTTACCGGTCCAAAATGGGGGCTTTTTTTGACCCCGCTGAGACGGAGGACAAATTAAACTACTATAGAGACATCCTATGTAGTGAGTTGGCCGCTGTCTATCTGCGCCATCGTCCATCCTCTTGCAGGTCTGACCAAGGGAGGCCCTCTCCACTCACGTTCCTCTGCCATGGCTGCTGTGGCAGGGTGGGGGCTAGAAGCAGTTCCAGCTCCATCAGCAACTTGAGTCTAGAGTCGCCGATGAGCATCTTTTTTCACCCACCTAGTGAAGAAACTACTCACCAGCAGCAGCGGCTAGACCCGGAGCAGGACCTGAACCAGCAGGTGGTGGCATACTTGGACAGCACCATGCCACCCTACATTGAAGATCCGCTGGAATAATGGGCAGCCAAACTGGATTTGTCTCCGCAACTGGCAGAGTTTGCCCTGGAAAAGCTGTCCTGCCCAGCCAGTAGTGTACCATCAGAGCGGGTGTTCTCTGCGGCGGGGGCCATAATTACCGCAAGAAAAACTCGCCTGTCCACCCAAAATGTGGACAGACTGACCTTTGTCAAGATGCATCAGGCATTCGTGGGTCGAAATCCTGGCTGATCCATGCCTGATTCATCAGACTAGATCATCCATGGTGCCACACCAACACTTCTGGTTACCTGCCTCAGCTACTATTCTGATGCTGACACCTGCCTGATGCCACACATCTGATGCCAAGTGATCCTTCTTTCACCCACCATCTTCAGCTGGTACTCCTATTGCAACCCACCTCCCACTCTGTCACCGGGTCACTCTGTGGTCTCCTGATGCTGCTGCCACCTCCACACTATGTCACCTTGCCACTCTGTGGTCTCCTGATGCTGCTACTACCTCCATACTATGTGACCTTGCCACTCCCCAGGGGTGGACACAGACAGCAGGGGGCCCCTGTGCAAAGAATGTGCCTAAAAGGTCCACATACCTCTTACATCCAGGGACATCTTCGTTGATGTAGATGTTCTCTGTCCTCATCTTCTCATTTCAGACTACACCGCCATGATGATTTCTTCCAGCCATCTCTTCTCTCTGCAGGGTTTGACAGACAGACATCTTAGTGTCACCGCCAGCTCTCTGAGAAGCTCTGGCAGACGTTCTTCTGTACCTCTTGCATGATGTTCTTTGTTTTGGTTTCACTTTGTCATCTCTTTTCCTTCTCCCAGCTGTCATCTATTTACACTGATTGCCTCCCTTTATATTCCCTCCCATACTGCCTCACTTTGCTGTTTATACTACTTCTGGGATTGTTTTCACTGCTAGATGCTGCAACTGCTGGTTCCTCAGATAAGTATTTTCCATTATTTGTGTTTCCGTGCTGGCTTGATTCTAGATGACCATGACTCCCTCCGTATTAAGTGCAGGGAGCCGGTGGTCGTGTCCCCTCACTATTATTGGATTTTCAGGTGTCACACAGTCTAGGTACGAGGGCATGCAATTATCTATCATAAAGATCTTTGCATGGGCAGAGCAGTCAGGGAGAGCTCTAGGGGTTTTATAGGGCTCACCCATATGTTCCTTAGTTTGGGATCAAGTCAGTCGATCTATTTATAACTTCCAGCTTTCTGCAACACCATCCGTGACATTATAAACCGCCAAAACCGTCTTAAGCATGGATCCGGTTTCAGCCTTGATTGACCGCATGCAGGGTCTTTCACTGGAGGTAGCAGATCTCCGTAAAACTGTGTCTCAGTTTCAGGTGACCGGTTCTGCTTGCGTTCATGGAGTTTGTTCCGAGCCTAAGATCTCGCTTCCGGATACCTTCTCCGGGGGTAGTGAAAATTTTGTTCTTTTTAGAGAGGCTTGCAAACTCCATTTTTGCCTACTTCCCCATTCCTCTGGTGATGAGGAGCAGAGGGTGGGGATCATCATCTCGCTGCTCAGGGATAAAGCTCAGTCTTGGGCCTTTTCGCTGCCGGTGGGGGCATGGCCCCTCCAATCGGTGGATGAATTTTTTGTAGCCCTGGGGCAGATATATGATGACCTGGATCGTATTGCTCTGGCTGAATCTAAACTGCGTCTTTTATGCCAGGGTAAACAGTCCGCAGAGATACACTGCTCAAAAAAATAAAGGGAACACAAAAATAACACATCCTAGATCTGAGTTAATTAAATATTCTTCTGAAATATTTTGTTCTTTACATAGTTGAATGTGCTGACAACAAAATCACACAAAAATAAAAAATTGCGGACAAGAAAAGGTGATCAGGGAGTCTATATGGGGTGATCACCCCCCTGTAAGTCTCCATTCAGACATCTGTATGTGTTTTGCGGATCCGTGGATCCGCAAAACACATACGGACGTCTGAATGGAGCCTTACAGGGGGGTGATCAATGACCGGGGGGTGATCAGGGAGTCTATATGTCGTGATCACCCCCCTGTCATTGATCACCCCCCTGTAAGGCTCCATTCAGACGTCCGTATGTGTTTTGCGGATCCGCGGATCCGATCCGTTGATCCGCGGATCCACAAAACACAAACGGACGTCTGTATGAAGCCTTACAGGGGGGTGATCAATGACAGGGGGGTGATCAGGGAGTCTAATATGGGGTGATCAGGGGTTAATAAGGGGTTAATAAGTGACAGGGGGGGTGTAGTGTAGTGGTGTTTGGTGCTACTTTACAGAGCTGCCTGTGTCCTCTGGTGGTCGATCCAAGCAAAACGGACCACCAGAGGACCAGGTAGCAGGTATATTAGACGCTGTTAGCAAAATGGTTAAAAAAATTGGATCTACAGCCTGCCAGCAAACGATCGCCGCTGGCAGGCTGTAGATCAGCTCGTTTACCTGCAGTTCCTGTGAACGCGTGCTCCTGTGTGCGCGCGTTCACAGGAAATCTCGCGTCTCGCGAGATGACGCGCCGGCGCGTCTAGGAGGAATGAATCGACCGCCTCTGGAATGCAATCCTGCGTTAGGCGGTCCAGAGGCGGGTAATATTACCCGGACACCAAACTCGAACTTTTACTGAAATGTTCGGGTTTCGAACACTGTAAAGTTCGGGTTCGCTCAACCCTAGTGCCATCCCCTATAGCGCCCGGCTCCTGTACAGTGTCGGGATGACTACAGTCTGTATCAGGAGCTGGATAGCGATATTAATACACAGCACATGTACAGTACTGTACATACAGTAGACAATAAGATGCAGTGGGGCACAGGACAGTACAGTTGGGTTCAGTGGGGTACAGGACAGTACAGTCGGGTGCAGTGGGGTACAGTACTGTACCTGCGGCTCCCCACCCCGATGTACTGTAGGTCTGCGTGGTTCCGCTCACCCATTTTTTTTATTTTATTTAATGATTGACTGTTCATGTGCCATCCCCTATAGCGCCCTGCTCCTGTACAGTGTCGGGATGACTACAGGCTGTATCAGGAGCCGGATAGCGATATTAATACACAGCACATGCTGCTCTGCACATCCAGTTACACTACTACAAATTCACATAAAGTATGGTACTACTGATTAATCTAGTACTTTAACTCAACACCGCCATCTACTGGCATTGGTGTGTATTGATACACTGGAGGAAATAAAATCGCGTTTAGTTAGTAACGAATTGCGAAATAAGGGAGCGGTAGCGATGACACATCTGTAAGTACTTGGAGTACTTTCATGAATAAGGCCGGCACTTGGAGTGCCACACACGGCATAGAGTCTCTGGGAGATCTATTTACTTTATCTAACTGTCGACAGAGATTTCTTAGTACCAGGGGTACATGTAAGAGAACAGTCTGAGGGAGACTGACCTACCTTGGTTTGACGCATACCTATATTTAGAGTACAAGATACATAGAGTGTTAAGATTCATCTGTTTGTGTGAGAGCTATTGTTCTGGTGGTAAGTGTAAGAACATATCTCACTGTAATATTATCACTCTGTCATTTGGTGAATTTTCTTACTGTGGGTGGAGGAAAATGTAAGTGTGAGTTTCCCCCTCCCAACCAGGGACTGCAGGTTGCAAATAGTGACAGCCTAGTTCTCCTTCCCAATCTCATGCTGACTGTAAAGCAGAACATTTTCTCATGGACCTCAGACAAAATACAAGACTTTGAGAAACATTTATATGAGAAGGAGGCAGCGGGATGCTTTGAGATCAGGAAGATACAGACCCCCACACATAGTTACAAAAGTTCAGGAGCCAAAACCGTGAGTAAACAGAGACAGCCGAGACATTTCTCAGTTGCTCTCAGTCATCGCTGCAGATGCTGTCTGTTTCAGCGTGATAGACTTGAAAAATGCTTTCTTCTCAATCCCGGTTGACAAGTAGACCAGACTCTTTTTGCTTTTTCCTTTGAGGTTCGTCAACTCACCTGGTGCAGGATGCCCCAGGGATATGCTGATTCACCTGTACTGTACAGCATTGTCCTCCAAGCCAGTTTAAAACCATGGCACCCCCCCCAGTTTTCTGTTCTCTTGCAATACATGAATGATTTGTTATTGTGAAGTGTGTCAGAGGAAGCCAATGTAACAGATGGTTTATCTTTGTTGAAATGGTTGTCTGAATGTGGACACAAGGTGTCACGCAAGAAAATGCAATGGTGTAAAAAGCAAGTTGAATACTTGGGCTTTGTTCTCACAAAGGGAGAAAGGAGAATCAGCGCAGAAAGAGTCCAGTCTGTTGCGGGACTGGTCACCAAGAAAGAAATGTTATCTTTCATTGGTATGATAAACTACTGCAGACAATGGATTCCTGATTGCTCCTACTATGACAATGTAATGAGACAAGCCACTCTGGCAGACATGCCAGATCTCATCAGGTGGTCTGAGGAAATGTTTAATGCATTTGATTATTTGAAATGTTCTTTAATGACAAGTCCGGGTTTGGGCCTCCCTGACTACAAACTCACATTCCACGTATATGCTCGACAAAATTGTAAAACCATGGCGGGTGTGCTGACACAATATCACGGAGGCAAGTTACGTCCTTGTGCCTTTTTCTCAAAGGTGGTTCCGGCATCCGTCCAAGGAATGCCGGCCTGTCTGAGATCTCTTGCAGCCTGTGCTATGATGGTGGAGCTTGCAACGCCACTCACAATGGGACATGAGACTATCCTGTACACCACACATGATGTAGTAGGCCTTCTCAAAGGCATACACACACAGCACATGTCTGCACAAAGACTATCTGGATATGAGATTCTACTCCTCATCAATCCCTCCCTCCAAATCAAATACGCAACACACACCTCAGGTCCAGCACCTATCTTGAATGCCCAATTAGGACTTAAAGGACCTGAGGATCACTTGACAGAGGCACATGTATACACGCCATACAACATGACACACAAGCAGCAAGCCAGACCCATCACATACCAATCTGCACAAGCAGCAGAATTAATTGCACTCACGAGAGCATGCATACAGTCGCCATAGACTTCAATAGGCAGGCAAATTTTAAAACCCACAGGGACTCTTTCTGGCCACAATAGTGATGGAAAAGTTGTTTCAAGGGGACTAACACCTGGACTGTGGCATGCCGGAGGGGGATCCATGACAAAACTCCCATGGAAAATTACGTAGTTGAGGCAGAGTCGGGTTTTAATCCATAAGGAGCATAAATCACCTAACATTCCTAAATTGTTTGGAATAACGTGCTTTAAAACATCAGCTATGATGTTGTATCGATCACAGTGACAGACCAAACTCCCCGTTTAACGCACCGCAAACAAACGCAAACAGTCCATTTGCACAACCGCAAACTCCCCATTTGCATAAGGTTGGATACCAAGCTAGCCATGTCCTGTTCCTTGTCCTCACTGATGTCATTGAACAGGGGTGTCAAACTCAAATTCATCGGGGGCCGCATCAGCAGTTTGGTCACCCTCAAAGGGCCGGAAAACTTACAGTTACTTGGCTTGGCCCTTGGGGATCTCGGACGCCACTTCCACACTTTGGCCGGGGGCTCGGTGGAGCTGATGAGGTGTTTTATCCTAATGAGAAAGATTTCATAATAAGTATTTGGAGATAATAGCAGCCCCCAGTAATAACAGCCCCCAGTAATAACAGCCCCTCTGTGCCAGTAATAACAGCCCCCAGTAATAACAGCCCCTCTGTGCCAGTAATAACAGCCCCCAGTAATAAGAGCCCCTCTGTGTCAGTAATAACAGCCCCCGCCAGTAATAACAGCCCCCTTTGCCAGTAACAAACAGCCCCCCCTTTGCCGGTAATAACAAACAGCCCCCACTTTGCCAGTAATAACAGCCCCCGCCAGTAATAACAGCCCCCTCTTTGCCAGTAATAACAGCCCCCCCTTTGCCAGTAATAACAGCCCCCAGTAATAACAGCCCCCGCCAGTAATAACAGCCCCCCCTTTGCCAGTAATAACAAACAGCCCCCCCTTTGCCAGTAATAACAGCCCCCGCCAGTAATAACAGCCCCCGCCAGTAATAACAGCCCCCCCTTTGCCAGTAATAATAAACAGCCCCCCCTTTGCCAGTAATAACAGCCCCCGCCAGTAAAAGTATTGTACATAATAAAAATAATAAAAAAAAACACATACTTACCTCCATGTCAGTGATGCGATGCAGGCCTCTTCTGGCCTGTGTCCCACGCTGTATGGCTCAGGCAGCGCAATGACGTCATCGCACCGCCTGCGCCGGCCTCTGATAGGCTGCAGGCACTAGGCCGGCAGCCTATCAGAGGAAGGGAAAGGGACACACCTCTCCCTCCCCTACCGCAGCACAGGCAGGCATCTGTATCGCTGTCTGAGGACGGCGATACAGATGACTGGAGATGAGCGCTTCCACAATGGAAGCGCTCATCTCCCTGTGCCCAGCCGCCGCCAGCTCGCTCGCCTGCCGCATATCGGCGGCGGCTGCGCGGGCCACATGACGAGGTCTGGCGGGCCGGATTCGGCCCGCGGGCCTTGTGTATGACACCCGTGTCATTGAAGGTCTCTTCCTCCACCCAGCCACGTACAACACTAAGGGTCCCCGAAAGGTGACAACAAGCCCCCTGGGACGCCTGCTGTGGTTGGTCTTCCACCTCCTCAAAGCCACCTTCCTCTTCTGACTCCTCTTCTTCAGACTCCTCTCTCTGCGTTGCCTCTCTCTGCGTTATTATAAGGTGTGTTAAGTAGTAGTATTCCTATCAGTTTAATCCCTGTTAAGTCCCCCTATCAGGGGACGTGTATGGAATATATTTTAGGAACCGGGAGATGGAAAAAGATGCTTGGTTGGTCCTCCTAGTTCCAATTTGGGGCACTGCGCGTGCGCCGTGCAATGTACTGTGCCACCAGATGGGAAAAGTACTACTTAACACACCACTCCTATCAGTTTAATCCCTGATACGTTACCTATCAGGGGACGTGTATGGAATAGATTTTAGGAACCAAGAGATAGAAAAAGATGCTTGGGTGGTCCTCCTAGTTCCAATTTTGGGGCACTGCGCGTGCGCCGTGCAATGTACTGTGCCACCAGATAGGAGTGGTGTAATAAGTAGGACTTTTCCTATCAGTTTAATCCCTGTTACGTCCCCTATCAGGGGACGTGTATGGAATAGATTTTAGACAACCGCAAAGAGTTGTCAATAGTTGACACACTCATGACATAAATTTTATACCTCTATGCGTCAATCTTGGTGTAGTTATGACTGTGCTCGTGCGCATGTTTGGGAGATTGCAGGCGATGGGGGTTTAACAAAGCCTATGGTCATGCTGAGGAAGTTCAGTGACAGTTAAGTGACCCAGAAAACAATGATTCTGCAGTGTGGGCCCATTGTTGGCCTAGTAGGCTTTAATGATCACCTTAGATGATCACAAAGAAAATGTATGTTTTTTCTATGCAAAATTATCCAGCCGATCGTTTTTGGTCTGTTCACAATGAAGCAACGACCTTATCATTTGGGGTGTGCCAACATTGCCATTGCCAACACACTCATAGAGGTGGTCGCTTCATTGTGATACGCAAGCCCCTTCACCACGACAAGGTAACGATTACGAAGGGGAATTGACACATGTATGTGCCTTTTTTTTGTTTTGTTTTTGCAGCCACAGTGCAGCACCAGAGGCCAGAAAAATTAGGCATGTACACATACCTGAAAATGAGGTATTGTTGCAGCCACTGCTGTAGCAGCGGCCAGAAAAATTGATGTTTGTTTTCCAGGCAGAAAGTGCCCTAAAACATTGCGGCTTGAACCCTAGTTGGTGGCGGATAAGTCACGCAAGTCATCCGGCATTCAGAGATAAAATACAGCAGCGTGTAGACCATTTTTAGCCCAAGGCAGCTCATCTCATCAGGCCTTTTTTAGTCGAATGTATCCCCCACTGTCAGTCCCTTCGGGATCCATCCCTCATTCATCTAAATAAAGGTGAGGTAATCTAGAATTTTTTTACCTAGACGACTTCTCTTCTTAGTGACAATACCTCCTGCTGCAATGAAGGTCCTTTCTGACAGGACACTTGAAGCGGGGCAGGCCAGAAGTTCTATCGCAAATTGGGATAGCTCAGGCCACAGGTCAAGCCTGCACACCCAGTAGTCAAGGGGTTCATCGCTCCTCAGAGTGTCGATATCTGCAGTTAAGGCGAGGTAGTCTGCTACCTGTCGGTCGAGTTGTTCTGTGAGGGTGGACCCCGAAGGGCTGTGGAGATGCGTAGGACTTAAAAAGCTCTGCATGTCCTCCATCAACAACACGTCTGTAAAGCGTCCTGTCCTTGCCGGCATGGTCGTGGGAGGAGGAGGATTACTTTCTCCTCTTCCCCTGTTAGATTCCCGTTGTGCTGTGACATCACCCTTATACGCTGTGTAAAGCATACTTTTTAATTTATTTTGGAACTGCTGCATCCTTTCCTACTTGCGGTAATTCGGTAACATTTCAGGCACTTTCTGCTTATACCGGGGGTCTAGTAGCGTGGACACCCAGTACAGGTCGTTCTCCTTCAGCCTTTTTATACGAGGGTCCCTCAACAGGCACGACAGCATGAAAGACCCCATTTGCACAAGGTTGAATGCCGAGCTACTCATGTCCCGTTCCTCGTCCTCAGTGATCTCACTGAAGGTATGTTCTTCCCCCCAGCCACGTACAACACCACGGGTACAAGATAGGTGACAACGAGAACCCTGGGATGCCTGTTGTGGTTGGTCTTCCTCCTCTTCTTCCTCAAAGCCACATTCCTCCTCTGACTCCTCTTCCTCACACTCCTCTTCCAGCGTTGCCGCAGGTCCAGCAAGCGATGCTTATAAGGCTGTTTCTGGTGGTGATGGTGACCACAACTCTTCCTCTTCCTCTTCACGCTCATCTACGGCCTGATCCAGCACTCTTCGCAGGGCACGCTCCAGGAAGAAAACAAATGGTATGATGTCGCTGATGGTGCCTTCGGTGCGACTGCCTAGGTTTGTCACCTCCTCAAAAGGACGCATGAGCCTACAGGTATTGCGCATGAGCATCCACTAACTAATTCCCAGCTCCGCAGAGGCTGTCCTAGCATCCGGGTCATACAAATACTCGTTGACGGCTTTTTCTTGTTGGAGCAGGCGGTCGAACATTAGGAGTGTTGAATTCCAACGTGTCGGGCTGTCGCAAATCAAGCGCTTCACTGGCATGCTGTTTCGCCGCTGGATATCTGAAAAGTGCGCCATGGCCGTGTAGGAATGCCTGAAATGGCTACACACCTTCCTGGCCTGCTTGAGGACGTCCTGTAAGCCTGGGTACTTATGCACAAAGTGTTGTACGATCAGATTCAACACATGTGCCATGCACGGCACATGTGTCAACTTGCCCAAATTCAATGCCGCCAACAAATTGCTTCCATTGTCACACACCACTTTGCCGATCTCCAGTTGGTGCGGAGTCAGCCACTGATCCACTGATCCGCCAATCAAGCATGCGTTGATTGGCGTGCTGTCTGGCTGACCCCGGGTGCCTATGCATGCTGTCTGACTGTGCCACTAGCTCCTTGCGTCGACCTCCCCCTGCTTCCAACTCGTCTCCTCCTCCTGTCTGTCTCCCTATCTGAACTTTCCCCCTGTTCTTCTTCTCTTCTAGCGGGCACCTACGTGACATCCACGGACACATCGTCATCATCAACCGCTTCACTTGTATCTGACAACTCAGCAAAGGAAGCAGCAGCGGGTACAACATCATCATCATCATCACACCGTACGTCCATGTGTGTAATGCTGCCTGACTGAGACATATCCCTGTTATCTACATCCTCTGGCAATAATGGTTGCGCATCACTCATTTCTTCCAACTGATGTGTAAATAACTCCTCTGACAGATCAAGTGAAGCGGCTGTGGTGCTAGCGTTGGTGGTGGCGGCAGGCGGGCGAGTGATAACTTGAGAGGTGCCCGAAGCTAAGCTGGAGGAGAATGGTGTGTCAAGGTTCCGAGCGGAAGCTGTAGAAGATTGGGTGTCCTGTGTTAGCCAGTCAACTATGTCCTCAGAACTTTTTGAGTTCAGGGTACGTGGCCTCTGAACACTGGGCATTATTCTAGGGCCAAAGGGAATCACAGCACCACGACCACGACGGCCCCTGCGGGGTGGCCTGCCTCTGCCTGTCATTTATTTTTAGATTAGTTAAGTTGTACTATGCGTGCAAGCTACTGTGACACCAGATATGAGTGGCACTGTGCACTGGCAGAAGTTGGCAGAGTAGACGCTGTAGGCCTGACACACACGCTTGCAGATAACTAACTGCTATTCAATCTATCACACACCACTTTGCCGATCTCCAGTTGGTGCGGAGTCAGCCACTGCTCCACCTGTGCGTTCAGGGCGGACAGGAGTGCTGATCCAGTGTGACTCTCTGCTTTCAGGCAAGTCAACCCCAAGACGGCGTGCCACAGCCGTATCCGGGATGTGGAATAGCCCCTGGGGAGCTGGGGGGGTGCCGTTGATGTGGAGCAAGCAGCAGCAGTAGAAGAGGACTCAGCCAAGGAGGTTATGGAAGAGGATGGAGTAGGAGTAGTAGAGGAGGTGGCAGCAGGCCTGCCTGCAAGTCGTGGCTGTGTCACCAACTCCTCTGCAGAGCCACGCATTCCATGCTTGGCAGCCGTCAGCAGGTTTACCCAATGCGCAGTATAGGTGATATACCTGCCCTGACCGTGCTTTGCAGACCAGGTATCAGTGGTCAGATGGACCCTTGCCCCAACACTGTGTGCCAGACATGCCATTACTTCCTTTTGCACAATCGAGTACAGGTTGGGGATTGCCTTTTGTGCAAAGAAATTTCAGCCGGGTACCTTCCACTGCGGTGTCCCAATAGCTACAAATTTTTCGAACGCCTCAGACTCCACCAGCTTCTATGGTAAAAGCTGGCGGGCTAAGAGTTCAGACAAGCCAGCTGTCAGACGCCAGGCAAGGGGGTGACTTTGTGACATTGGCTTCTTACGCTCAAACATGTCCTTGACAGACACCTGACTGTGGGCAGATGAGCAGGAACTGCTCAAGGCGAGAGACGTAGTGGCGGATGGTTGAGAGGGGGCAAGGAGGACAGCAGTGGTTGACGTGGCTGAAGATGCTGGACCAGGAGGAGGATGGGGGCTTTGAGTTTGTGTGCTGCTTGTACTCATGTGTTGATCCCATAGGCGTTTGTGATGTGCGATCATGTGACTTCGCAAAGCAGTTCTACCTAGGTGGGTGTTGGACTTCCCACGACTCAGTTTCTTTTGGCACAGGTTGCAAATGGCATCACTGTTGTCAGAGGCAGACACACCATTCTGGTGGTGGCAACAGCATGCGTTGATTGGCGTGCTGTCTGGCTGACCCCGGGTGCCTATGCATGCTGTCTGACTGTGCCACTAGCTCCTTGCGACGACCTCCCCCTGCTTCCAACTCGTCTCCTCCTTCTGTCTGTCTCCCTATCTGAACTTTCCCCCTGTTCTTCTTCTCTTCTAGCGGGCACCTACGTGACATCCACGGACACATCGTCATCATCAACCGCTTCACTTGTTTCTGACAACTCAGCAAAGGAAGTAGCAGCGGGTACAACATCATCATCATCATCATCACACCGTACGTCCATGTGTGTAATGCTGCCTGACTGAGACATATCCCTGTTATCTACATCCTCCAGCAATAATGGTTGCGCATCACTCATTTCTTCCAACTGATGTGTAAATAACTCCTCTGACAGATCAAGTGAAGCGGCTGTGGTGCTAGCGTTGGTGGTGGCGGCAGGCGGGCGAGTGGTAACTTGAGAGGTGCCCGAAGCTAAGCTGGAGGAGAATGGTGCGTCAAGGTTCCGAGCGGAAGCTGTAGAAGATTGGGTGTCCTGTGTTAGCCAGTCAACTATGTCCTCAGAACTTTTCGAGTTCAGGGTACGTGGCCTCTGAACACTGGGCATTATTCCAGGGCCAAAGGGAATCACAGCACCACGACCACGACGGCCCCTGCGGGGTGGCCTGCCTCTGCCTGTCATTTATTTTTAGATTAGTTAAGTTGTACTATGCGTGCAAGCTACTGTGACACCAGATATGAGTGGCACTGTGCACTGGCAGAAGTTGGCAGAGTAGACGCTGTAGGCCTGACACACACGCTTGCAGATAACTAACTGCTATTCAATCTATTACAGTCAAAATTGTATTTTGTTTTTTAAATGTGCACTAACGTTACACCAGATATGAGTTGCACTGGTGTGACACTGTGCCCTTGCAGGCCCTGAAACGCACACTTGTGAAGGAAAATGACTGCTATTATTTGAGTCCAAAAAGTTTTTTTTTTTTTTATGTGCACCACTGTTACACCAGAAATGAGTTGCACTGGTGTGACACTGTGCCCTTGCAGGCCCTGAAAGCACACTTGTGAAGGAAAATGACTGCTATTATTTCAGTCCAAAAAGTGTTGTTTTTTTTAAATGCAAGCTACTGTGACACCAGATATGAGTGGTGGCACTGGGCAAGTGGGCACAGTATACGCTGTGAGCCTGACACACACGCTGGCAGGCAGGCAACTGCAATTAGAATACACAGGAAAAAAAAAAAAAAAGCAGACTGATGTTCTAGCCCTAAAAAGGGCTTTTTGGGGTGCTGTCCTTACAGCAGAGATCAGATGAGTCTTTCAGGACTGTAGTGGACACTGAATGCACTAGCCTAGCTATCGATTTCCCTATTAAATCAGCAGCAGCTACACTGTCCCTCCTCTCACTAAGAATGCAGCTTCCGAATGAATCTAAAATGGATGCTGTCCAGGAGGTGGGAGGGTCTGGGAGGGAGGGTCTGCTGCTGATTGGCTGGAATGTGTCTGTTCGCTGTGAGGTACAGGGTCAAAGCTTACTCAATGATGACGAATAGGGGGCGGACCGAACATCGCATATGTTCGCCCGCCGCGGCGAACGCGAACAAGCTATGTTCACCGGGAACTATTCGCCCGCAAACTATTCGGGACATCTCTAGTGCTAGTATAGCACAGGTTTTGAGAAAAGAATGGCATATTTTACATAGAGGCCTGCCCACCATCCGGGAATTTGGCAATTCGCAACTTATGGCATACAAGCGGAGCATTAACCTATATGATAAACTGGTTAAAACGGATATAGGTGACACATGTTGAGGTGGTTATTGAGGCCTAAAAAAAACAAAAACTAAATTTTCCGTGTCTGGGCTGCTGTAATTGCAGAAATATGATCAAGGGAAATAGTTTTGTCCACCCATACAGTGGAAAAAAGTATAACATCACAGAATTCTACACATGCCGATCCAAATTTGTCATTTACATGATTCAATGCCCCTGTAGCTTAGTTTACGTGGGTGAAACCACCATGGAGATTAGGGAACGCATCAACAAACACAAGAGCACAATAAGGAAAAAATTGATGGATAAACCAGTGGCAAAACACTTTATCAAATGTGGTCACTCTGTCAATCAGCTGAGATTCCGGGTCATAGATTTGGTTGACGTTCTGAGAAGAGGTGGGGACAGAGAATGTGCCCTTAGAAACAAGGAATTAAAATAGATTGTCACTAGTGTTGAGCGAACAGTTCGAGCATAGTTCGGGTCCGTACCGAATTTTGGGGTGTTCGTGACACGGACCCGAACCCGAACTTTTTCGTAAAAGTTCGGGTTCGGGTTCGTCGTTTGGCATGTATTTTGGCGCATTTTGAAAGGCTGCAAAGCAGCCAATCAACATGCATCATACTACTTGCCCTAAGATGCCATCGCAGCCATGCCTACTATTGGCAAGGCTGTGATTGGCCAAGTGCAGCATGTGACTCAGCCTCTTTATAAGCTTGTGCGCACGTCGGGACGTGCTCACTCCCGATGTGAATAGAACAGGGATAGACGCAGCTGATGCTAGGGCGAGAATAGGCAGGGATAATTGAATAACTGGAAGCAAATTTCTCTCCTCCACCTGTGATTCATCTGAACAACTGCAGCTGAGCTGCTTTTTTGATAGGGATTGGCTATTTTTAGAGTGGCCAGAGTGATTTTTCCATCCACATGTACCTGGGCTGACCGCCGGCCGCCATTTTGCGACTTGTAGTGCTGCAGCAGAAGCTGCCACAGTGTGCATTCCAAAGCTCCAAACAAGTCAGACATCTACACCTGGGATTCAGACCAATAGCGATTTAGCAGCACAGTCCAAGGCTATTTTTTTTAAAGGTTGTGCAGACCATTTTGTGGCACATGTTACTGGGCTGATAGGCGGCGGCCATCTTGGGACTAGTGCTGCAGCACAATCTCTCCCAACGTCCATTAATCACTTGTAATAGTGGTCTGTGCCATAGAAATCCTACATCAGGGACTTGGGTGTGCTTGTGTCACCCCTACTAATACCAGTCCACCTGTAATCCATACAGTGAAAAGCCATAAAGTATTCCAGTGAGGGAATTTTTTTTTTATTTAAAAAAGGCCAAGTTAGTTTATCTGGCGTTCAATATACTAGATACAGTTAGGCCTGCGTTTCATACATCTGGAATTAGCAAACTAATGTGCTGGGGTTGGGAAAACATATATGTACCCATACTAGAATCTGTCAAAGAAAGCGGTACTCACATATAACAGTCATTCCATCTGTAATCCATACAGTCAAAAGACTGAAAGTATTCCAGTGAGGGAATTTTTTTTATTTAAAAAAGGCCAAGTTAGTTTATCTGGCGTTCAATATACTAGATACAGTTAGGCCTGCGTTTCATACATCTGGAATTTGCAAACTAATGTGCTGGGGTTGGGAAAACATATATGTACCCATACTAGAATCTGTCAAAGAAAGCGGTACTCACATATAACAGTCATTCCATCTGTAATCCATACAGTCAAAAGACTGAAAGTATTCCAGTGAGGGAATTTTTTTTATTTAAAAAAGGCCAAGTTAGTTTATCTGGCGTTCAATATACTAGATACAGTTAGGCCTGCGTTTCATACATCTGGAATTAGCAAACTAATGTGCTGGGGTTGGGAAAACATATATGTACCCATACTAGAATCTGTCAAAGAAAGCGGTACTCACATATAACAGTCATTCCATCTGTAATCCATACAGTCAAAAGACTGAAAGTATTCCAGTGAGGGAATTTTTTTTATTTAAAAAAGGCCAAGTTAGTTTATCTGGCGTTCAATATACTAGATACAGTTAGGCCTGCGTTTCATACATTTGGAATTAGCAAACTAATGTGCTGGGGTTGGGAAAACATATATGTACCCATACTAGAATCTGTCAAAGAAAGCGGTACTCACATATAACAGTCATTCCATCTGTAATCCATACAGTCAAAAGACTGAAAGTATTCCAGTGAGGGAATTTTTTTTATTTAAAAAAGGCCAAGTTAGTTTATCTGGCGTTCAATATACTAGATACAGTTAGGCCTGCGTTTCATACATCTGGAATTAGCAAACTAATGTGCTGGGGTTGGGAAAACATATATGTACCCATACTAGAATCTGTCAAAGAAAGCGGTACTCACATATAACAGTCATTCCATCTGTAATCCATACAGTCAAAAGACTGAAAGTATTCCAGTGAGGGAATTTTTTTTATTTAAAAAAGGCCAAGTTAGTTTATCTGGCGTTCAATATACTAGATACAGTTAGGCCTGCGTTTCATACATCTGGAATTAGCAAACTAATGTGCTGGGGTTGGGAAAACATATATGTACCCATACTAGAATCTGTCAAAGAAAGCGGTACTCACATATAACAGTCATTCCATCTGTAATCCATACAGTCAAAAGACTGAAAGTATTCCAGTGAGGGAATTTTTTTTTTATTTAAAAAAGGCCAAGTTAGTTTATCTGGCGTTCAATATACTAGATACAGTTAGGCCTGCGTTTCATACATCTGGAATTAGCAAACTAATGTGCTGGGGTTGGGAAAACATATATGTACCCATACTAGAATCTGTCAAAGAAAGCGGTACTCACATATAACAGTCATTCCATCTGTAATCCATACAGTCAAAAGACTGAAAGTATTCCAGTGAGGGGATTTTTTTTATTTAAAAAAGGCCAAGTTAGTTTATCTGGCGTTCAATATACTAGATACAGTTAGGCCTGCGTTTCATACATCTGGAATTAGCAAACTAATGTGCTGGGGTTGGGAAAACATATATGTACCCATACTAGAATCTGTCAAAGAAAGCGGTACTCACATATAACAGTCATTCCATCTGTAATCCATACAGTCAAAAGACTGAAAGTATTCCAGTGAGGGGATTTTTTTTATTTAAAAAAGGCCAAGTTAGTTTATCTGGCGTTCAATATACTAGATACAGTTAGGCCTGCGTTTCATACATCTGGAATTAGCAAACTAATGTGCTGGGGTTGGGAAAACATATATGTACCCATACTAGAATCTGTCAAAGAAAGCGGTACTCACATATAACAGTCATTCCATCTGTAATCCATACAGTCAAAAGACTGAAAGTATTCCAGTGAGGGAATTTTTTTTTTATTTAAAAAAGGCCAAGTTAGTTTATCTGGCGTTCAATATACTAGATACAGTTAGGCCTGCGTTTCATACATCTGGAATTAGCAAACTAATGTGCTGGGGTTGGGAAAACATATATGTACCCATACTAGAATCTGTCAAAGAAAGCGGTACTCACATATAACAGTCATTCCATCTGTAATCCATACAGTCAAAAGACTGAAAGTATTCCAGTGAGGGGATTTTGCTTATAAAAAATAATATATTTCATTGTGGTGCGAGTTGAATCGCAACAATGAAGAAAAATACTATTAAGGGACGAGGACGCGGTCGTGGTGGTGTCCGTGGAGCCTCTGTTGCTGGTAGAGGACGTGGCCGTTCGGCCCCAGGCGCACACAGTAGGGAACGAACTCCCTCAACTAGCCGGCAGAATGTACCGCAATATCTCGTGGGGCCAATGCCGCTCTTAGGATGGTAAGGCCTGAGCAGGTACAGGCATTAATCGATTGGGTGGCCGACAGTGCTTCCAGCACGTTCACCACATGGTCTTCCACCCAGTCTTCTGCGGAAAGCGCACAGGTGGCACCTGAAAACCAAGCCCATCAGTCTGTCACATCACCCCCAAGCATATCAGGGAAACGGTCTGAGCCACAAGTTATGCAGCAGTCTCTTCTTCTGTTTGAAGACTCTGCTTCCAGGGTTTCCCAGGGGCGTCCACCTAGCCCTTCCCCAGTGGAGGAAGACATACCATGCACTGACGCACAACCACTTATGTCTCCAGATGAAGAGGACATGGGAATACCACCACAGCAGAGTCACCGACTCTCTGATGATGACGAAACACAGGTGCCCACTGCCGCGTCTTTTTGCAGTGTGCAGACTGAACAGGAGGAGGTCAGGGAGGGAGACTGGGTGGAAGACGATGCAGAGGACGATGAGGTCTTGGACCCCACATGGACTGAAGGTCGTGGCGATGACTTTCACAGTTCAGAGGAAGAGGTAGTGGTGAGACCGAGACAACAGCGAAGCCAAAGAGGGAGCAGGGGGCCAAAGCAGACGAGCCGCCGCCCCCAGAGTTCGCCTGCTACTGGACATCGCCAACAGGGACCCAGCCCCACAAAGGCAGCTTCAAAGAGTTCCCTGGCATGGCACTTCTTTAAACAATGTCCTACCGACAAGACCAGAGTGACTTGCACGCTCTGCCATCAGAGCCTGAGGCGAGGCATTAACGTTCTGAACCTCAGCACAACCTGCATGACCAGGCATCTACATGCAAAGCATGAACTGCAGTGGGGTACACACCTTAAAAACCAGGCACTCGCTGAGGCTCCCCCTGCTCCCTCTACCGCTGCTGCCTCGGCTTCCGCCTCGAGAGGAATGTTGCCACCTGCCGAGCAGCAAACAGAGGATGTGCCACCGACACCACCACCACCGCCACCGTCAACTAGCGTCTCCACTATATCACACAGCAGCGTTCAGCTCTCAATATCTCAAACCTTAGAGAGGAAGCGCAAATTCCCCCCGAGTCACCCTCGAGCCCTTGGCCTGAACGCCAGCATTTCTAAACTGCTGGCCTTTGAAATGCTGTCATTCCGGCTGGTGGACACAGACAGCTTCAAACAGCTGATGGCCATGGCTGTCCCGCAGTATGTGGTTCCCAGCCGCCACTACTTCTCCAAGACAGCCGTGCCTTCCCTGCACATGCAAGTGTCCGATAAAATCAAGTGTGCACTGCGCAACGCCATTTGTGGCAAGGTCCACCTAACCACAGATACGTGGACCAGTAAGCACGGCCAGGGACGCTATATCTCACTAACTGCACACTGGATGAATGTAGTGGCGGCTGGGCCCCCGGCGGACAGTTCCTTGGCGCACGTCCTTCCGCCCCCTAGGATCGCAGGGCATCATTCTCTGCCTCCTGTAGCCTCCTCCTCCTACTCGGCTTCCTCCTCCACTGCTTCCACCAGCTCATCCGGTCAGCCACACACCTTCACCACCAACTTCAGCACAGCCCGGGGTAAACGTCAGCAGGCCATTCTGAAACTCATATGTTTGGGGGACAGGCCCCACAGCGCAAAGGAGTTGTGGCGGGGTATTGAACAACAGACCGACGAGTGGTTTCTGCCGGTGGGCCTCAAGCCAGGCCTGGTGGTATGCGATAATGGGCGAAATCTCGTGGCAGCTCTGGGACTAGCCGGTTTGACGCACATCCCTTGCCTGGCGCATGTGCTGAACTTGGTGGTGCAGAGGTTCATTCACCACTACCCCAACATGTCAGAGCTGCTGCATAAAGTGCGGGCCGTCTGTGCGCGCTTCCGCCGTTCACATCCTGCCGCTGCTCGCCTGTCTGCGCTACAGCGGAACTTCGGCCTTCCCGCTCACCGCCTCATATGCGACGTGCCCACCCGGTGGAACTCCACCTTGCACATGCTGGAGAGACTGTGCGAGCAGCAGCAGGCCATAGTGGAGTTTCAGCTGCAGCACGCTCGCGTCAGTCGTACTGCCGAACAGCACCACTTCACCACCAATGATTGGGCCTCCATGCGAGACCTGTGTGCCCTGCTGCGCTGTTTCGAGTACTCCACCAACATGGCCAGTGGCGATGACACTGTTATCAGCGTTACAATACCACTTCTATGTCTCCTTGAGAAAACACTTAGGGCAATGATGTTAGAGGAGGTGGCCCAGGTGGAGGAGGAGGAGGAGGATGAGGGCTCGTTTCTAACACTTTCGGGCCAGTCTGTTCGAAGTGGCTCAGAGGGAGGTTTGTTTAAGCAGCAGAGGACAGGTTCACAAGTCGCCAGCCAAGGCACTGTACTGGAGGACGAGGAGGATGAGGAGGAGGAGGTGGAGGGGGACGAGGATGAAGCAAGTTCACAGCGGGGTGGCAGCCCAGGCCCATCACTGGTGCGTGGCTGGGGGGATACGGTGGACGATGGCGATACGCCTCCCACAGAGGACAGCTTGTCCTTACCCATGGGTAGCCTGGCCCACATGAGCGAATATATGCTCCAATGCCTGCGCAACGACAGCAGAGTTGCCCACGTTTTAACGTGTGCAGACTACTGGGTGGCCACCCTGCTGGATCCCCGGTATAAAGACAATGTGCCCACTTTAATTCCTGAACTGGAGCGCGACCGTAAGATGCGCGAGTACAAGCGCACGCTGATAGAGGCGCTCTTGAGAGCATTCCCACATGTCACAGGGGAACAGGTGGAAGGTGAAGGCAGAGGAGTGGCAAGAGGTCGCCAACGCAGCTGTGTCACGGCCAGCTCATCTGAGGGCAGGGTTAGCATGGCAGAAATGTGGAAAAGTTTTGTCTCCACGCCACAGCTATCTGCACCGACACCTGATACGGAACGTGTTAGCAGGAGGCAGCATTTCACTAACATGGTTGAACAGTATGTCTGCACACCCCTCCACATCCTGACGGATGGTTCGGCCCCATTCAACTACTGGGTTTCGAAATTGTCCACGTGGCCAGAGTTAGCATGTTATGCCTTGGAGGTGCTTTCCTGCCCGGCGGCCAGCGTTTTATCTGAACGCGTATTCAGCACGGCAGGGGGCGTCATTACTGACAAGCGCAGCCGCCTGTCCACAGCCAACGTGGACAAGCTGATGAACCAGGCATGGATCCCACAGGACCTGTCCCTCCCTTGTGCAGAGTAGTCCTTATTAACTGCCTAAAACATGTCTTGTTGTGCTACGGGCCACTTCTTTATTTGATACAAATTTTATGAAACCCACAGTTGAATGAAACTCTTCTCTGTCTGGGCGCCGGGGCCTAACCAGATGAAAGTGGCCGGTTAAACTAACGGGTGACATGAAGCCATAACCTCTGCTATGCTACCTCTGTCTTCTGTCTGGGTGCTGAGGCCTAAGTCAAATAAAGCGGTCTTCTGCTGTGCTGGGGGATATGAAGCTAATCTCTGACCTCTCTCCTCTGTCTGGGTCCAAAGGCCTAAATCACTGAAAGAGGCCTTCTCCTGTGGTGTGTGATATGATGCCAGAATATGTGCTGTGGGGCCTCTCTCCTCTTCCTGGGTGCAGGGGTCAAATAAACTAAATTGTGGCCTACTCCTGTGGTGGTTGATATGATGCCTGATTCTCTGATGTGGAACCTCTCTCCTCTGTTTGGGTGAAGGGGTCAAAGTAACTAAATGGTGGCTTCTCCTGTGGTGGCTGATATGATGCCAGAATATGTGCTGTGGTGCCTCTCTCCTCTTCCTGGGTGCAGGGGTCAAAGTAACTAAATGGTGGCTTCTCCTGTGGTGGCTGATATGATGCCAGAATATGTGCTGTGGGGCCTCTCTCCTCTTCCTGGGTGCAGGGGTCAAAATAACTCAATGGTGGCTTCTCCTGTGGTGGCTGATATGATGCCAGAATATGTGCTGTGGTGCCTCTCTCCTCTGTCTGGGTCCAAAGGCCTAAGTCACTGAAAGAGGCCTTCTCCTGTGGTGTGTGATATGATGCCTGAATATGTGCTGTGGTGCCTCTCTCCTCTTCCTGGGTGCGGGGGTCAAAGTAACTCAATGGTGGCTTCTCCTGTGGTGGCTGATATGATGCCAGAATATGTGCTGTGGGGCCTCTCTCCTCTTCCTGGGTGCAGGGGTCAAAGTAACTCAATGGTGGCTTCTCCTGTGGTGGTTAGTATGATGCCAGAATATGTGCTGTGGGGGCTCTCTCCTCTTCCTGGGTGCAGGGGTCAAAGTAACTCAATGGTGGCTTCTCCTGTGGTGGCTGATATGATGCCAGAATATGTGCTGTGGGGCCTCTCTCCTCTTCCTGGGTGCAGGGGTCAAAGTAACTCAATGGTGGCTTCTCCTGTGGTGGCTGATATGATGCCAGAATATGTGCTGTGGTGCCTCTCTCCTCTGTCTGGGTCCAAAGGCCTAAATAACTGAAAAAGGCCTTCTCCTGTGGTGTGTGATATGATGCCTGAATATGTGCTGTGGTGCCTCTCTCCTCTTCCTGGGTCCGGGGGTCAAAGTAACTCAATGGTGGCTTCTCCTGTGGTGGCTGATATGATGCCAGAATATGTGCTGTGGTGCCTCTCTCCTCTTCCTGGGTGCGGGGGTCAAAGTAACTCAATGGTGGCTTCTCCTGTGGTGGCTGATATGATGCCAGAATATGTGCTGTGGGGCCTCTCTCCTCTTCCTGGGTGCAGGGGTCAAAGTAACTCAATGGTGGCTTCTCCTGTGGTGGTTAGTATGATGCCAGAATATGTGCTGTGGGGCCTCTCTCCTCTTCCTGGGTGCAGGGGTCAAAGTAACTCAATGGTGGCTTCTCCTGTGGTGGCTGATATGATGCCAGAATATGTGCTGTGGTGCCTCTCTCCTCTTCCTGGGTGCGGGGGTCAAAGTAACTCAATGGTGGCTTCTCCTGTGGTGGCTGATATGATGCCAGAATATGTGCTGTGGGGCCTCTCTCCTCTTCCTGGGTGCAGGGGTCAAAGTAACTCAATGGTGGCTTCTCCTGTGCTGATTGATATAAAGCTGATGGTTGTGCCATCTGACATGGTTGCCAGGGTCTGATTCAATGGGGGCCTACTCCTGTGGTGGGTGATCTAAATGCCTGATTCTCTGCTGTGAAACCTCTCTCCTCCGTCTGGGTGTAGGGGTCAAAGTCTTTCAAAGTCGCCTTCTCCTGTGCTGATTGATATGAAGCTGATGGTTGTGCCATCTGACATGGTTGCCGGGGTCCCATTAAATTGTGGCCTACTCCTGTGGTGGTTGATATGATGCCTGATTCTCTGATGTGGAACCTCTCTCCTCTGTTTGGGTGAAGGGGTCAAAGTAACTAAATGGTGGCTTCTCCTGTGGTGGCTGATATGATGCCAGAATATGTGCTGTGGGGCCTCTCTCCTCTGCCTGGGTGCAGGGGTCAAAGTAACTCAATGGTGGCTTCTCCTGTGGTGGCTGATATGATGCCAGAATATGTGCTGTGGTGCCTCTCTCCTCTTCCTGGGTGCGGGGGTCAAAGTAACTCAATGGTGGCTTCTCCTGTGGTGGCTGATATGATGCCAGAATATGTGCTGTGGTGCCTCTCTCCTCTTCCTGGGTGCGGGGGTCAAAGTAACTCAATGGTGGCTTCTCCTGTGGTGGCTGATATGATGCCAGAATATGTGCTGTGGTGCCTCTCTCCTCTTCCTGGGTGCAGGGGTCAAAGTAACTAAATGGTGGCTTCTCCTGTGGTGGTTGATATGATGCCTGATTCTCTGCTGTGAAACCTCTCTCCTCCATCTGGGTGTAGGGGTCAAAGTCTTTCAAAGTCGCCTTCTCCTGTGCTGATTGATATAAAGCTGATGGTTGTGCCATCTGACATGGTTGCCAGGGTCTGATTCAATGGGGGCCTACTCCTGTGGTGGGTGATCTAAATGCCTGATTCTCTGCTGTGAAACCTCTCTCCTCCATCTGGGTGTAGGGGTCAAAGTCTTTCAAAGTCGCCTTCTCCTGTGCTGATTGATATGAAGCTGATGGTTGTGCCATCTGACATGGTTGCCGGGGTCCCATTAAATTGGGGCCTACTCCTGTGGTGGGTGATCTAAATGCCTGATTCTCTGCTTTGAAACCTCTCTCCTCCATCCGGGTGTAGGGGTCAAAGTCTGTCAAAGTCGCCTTCTCCTGTGCTGATTGATATAAAGCTTATGCTTGTGCCATCTGACATGGTTGCCGGGGTCTGATTCAATGGTGGCCTACTCCTGTGGTGGGTGATCTAAATGCCTGATTCTCTGCTGTGTAACCTCTCTCCTCCGTCTGGGTGTAGGGGTCAAAGTAACTAAATGGTGGCCTACTCCTGTGGTGGGTGATATGATGCCTGGTTCTCTGCTGTGGGACCTCTCTCCTTTGTCTGGGTGCTGTGGTCAAAATAATAGTAAGTGACCTTCTCCATTGGTGGGTGACTTGAAGCCTGATTCTGTGCTATGGGACCTCACTCCAATTAATATTGTTTAATTTTTATTTATTTTATGTTAACTCATCATTTCCCTATCTACATTTGTTTGCAGGGGATTTAACTACATTTTGCTGCCTTTTGCAGCCCTCTAGCCCTTTCCGGGTGTGTTTTACAGCCTTTTTAGTGCCCAAAAGTTCGGGTCCCCATTAACTTCTATGGGGTTCGGGTTCGGGATGAAGTTCGGGTGGAGTTCGGATCCCGAACCCGAACATTTTTCGAAAGTTCGGCCGAACTCGTCGAACCCGAACATCCAGGTGTTCGCTCAACTCTAATTGTCACCTTACAAATCCTGCAACCTCATGTGCTCAACATTGAATTTAATGTGAATAGTGTAGACAGGTAGTATATTCTATAAGCTATTGGTCCAATTCAGTACAGGCTATTTTTACATGTTTTTTATGTACAGTATATTATTTTTAATAGTCACATACACTTTGGTCTTGGTATTTTTATGATGGTCTGAAGTCTAGCCATATAACTGTGCTCTTTATTGTTAGATATGCATATGGTAGGGATTACATTGCCCCTTAATTTACACTCATGTTACACAGCATAGTTAATTAACATGTTGTGTGACTGTTTATATTATGGGGTCCAATAATATTAGAGATACATTTTTTTGTCCAAGCAATATGTGTGGATTTAGATTTGCCCCCATATGATCCCCCTTATCTATTCTGCATGGTTCCACATTGATAGGCATTTGTATTCATTCATGATACAAACCGATGTAGTGCGATCATGTGATTCCCGTGCGATCATGTGACTGTCATATGATTCGCATGGGACTCAGTTTGCTGACACGCATTATGCGCGCCCTCTGTGGAGCTGTGCGGCGTGGATACATCGATCATGAGGGCGTTCAACAGGCAACGCGATGACATCAAGGACATGCGCATTGCACTCTGCTGGATGCCGACATGAAGTCCAGGTACATTCTAGGTTGGCTGATGATGATCATTTGGCACAAGGTATACACACTGATTAATTAGGCACATATGGGTTTTATCAGATATCAGATGGTGCTCACTTTTTAATTGTATAGATGATAATGGTGGGTTGTGGCTTTACGATGGTTGGTCCCACCGTTTGGTGGGAGGAGATAACTTAATATTTATATCTGCTATAATCATTGTTCACATGCTTGATAAGGGCTACCATGTAGCCGAAACATCGTATTTTTTCTACTTGTACATGGTTTCAATAAAGGATACACCGGAGATGCTGCCATAATTTTTTTCTTCTTCTTCTGATGGAGCAGGACCAGTGACTGTAGCTGATGTGAGGGTGTAGAGTTGGAGATGTAGTGGAGCTGATGATGTGGAGGAAGCTAATGTAGAAGAGTTGATGGTAGCTGAACTATTGTTGTTAGTGTTGAGCAAAGGGAAGCATTCAAAGTGGAATTCAAATGGAATCCTAATTTCCTTGCGGTTCATGGAAACAAATCAGTTTTTCCTAAAATGATAGTTGCACATGTTAAAACATGAAATTAAGAAGCCTAGGAATGCTATATATATATATATATATATATATCACCCATAATGCCATGCAGCCAGCCAATCTGCAGATAGCCATTCCCTGTGATGTAACAACCCTATAAAACCCTCATCTTGCTCGGTCTCTCAGAGGTTTGGCAGGAATAAGGTCATGGAATGAAGTGTATAGTTTGGGGTCATCAGCATAGACATAGTAGTGAAATTTTTGGTTAGGCGAGTAGTGACAGCTGGAAAAAGACTGGAAGAGATGTGAGGGAATAGGGTCAGAGGTGCATGTGGTAGTGGAAGTGAGGAACTTGAGACTTCTTCCATGACTGGGTCAAATGTGGAAATTGAACCAGGGAAGGTGTGGTAGGGAAGTGGATCAAGGACACTGAGAAGATGACACCTAATTTCATGCAAGATATTTTCAATTTTCTCTTTGAAGTAGGTGGCCAGATCTTCAGCACAGAGGTCTATGATAGGCAACAGCACTTCAGGACTGAGGAGGGAGTGAAAAGTAATGAACAGTTTTTTTGGATAGTGAGATCAGGGTTGTAAAAAAGTCTGTTTGACAAGGTTGAAGGGCAGAGTTATAAGTTCTCAGCATAAATTTGCTGTGAAGGAAGTCTTCTGGTTTATGAGCTTTTCTTACAAAGCATTCAGCACTCTTGGAGCATCGTTGGAGAGAGACAGTTTAATGTGTGTACCGGAGTTAGTTTCTTCTGTGTTTGGAGGGTCTAAGTGTAGAGGTGCTACATCCAGGGTGCTTCTGTGAGTGTCATTAGTGTTTTGCAACCAGCTCAGTACATGATAGGGAAGATATTGCGGACAATGATGATTTCAGAGTGTCTATAAGTGTTTAGGGGACAATGGGATTTAGATTTCTAAATATGCAATAAGTTGGAGTGTGCTGGGATGAAGGAGAATTATCAATAAAAAATATTTTAAAAAACCTCCCAAATTTTAAAACTTCAAAACACCCCCCATTTACCTATATATCATGTATGAAAATGTAAACAATACTGTCACTAGGTAGAGTCATGGGTATAAAGATAGAGCGGAGGTGTACCCCCTTAGCTGCAACCCGGTCCCCTGTCCCTGCCAACTTGCACCACCCGCCCTAGGAGACTGGGCGCAACTGGGCGACAGTCCCTGACCTGAGTAAGTGCAAGCAGAGAGATAGAGACAGCAGGGAAGCGGACAGACAATGAGAGGTAGCACTAGAGCGGACAGAGAGGTGGAACAAGCAAGGTACCACCAGAAATGGAAGGGCGAGGCGGGTCAACTAGCCGGGGTCAGTCCAGGAGGTCACGTCAGTATAAGAGAAGAGGCAAAGACAAAATCTCAAAGCAAGCCGAGGTCAAAATCCGAGAGGTAGCGTCAAGGTTCCGGGAGCAGGCAGAAGAGGTGTCAGGAAGCAGATCAAGGGTCAAATCCAAAGGGAACGAGGCTGAATACAGATCCTCGCTCCCGAAGCTAAGCAGCAGGTCTGCGGCTGATGGGAGACAGAGTGCGCCTTCGGCGCCCCGTTACAGTACCACCCCTTTTACGAGAGGCCACTGGACCCAAGCCCTTGGGTACAAATCTCCCAGGATGCTCATCATGAAACTTCTTGATGAGCCTCGGGGCGTGGATCTTAGTAGCTGGGACCCAAGACCTCTCCTCGGGTCCAAAGCCCGGTCCAGGTATTGAAAGGAGTTCCTAACCTTTCTAACATCATTAATTCTAGAGATGATGAATTCCTCCTGACCTTCAACCTCCACAGGTGGAGGAGGTTTTTTAACCGGAACCACTGGTGAAACATATCTCTTAAGCAACGACTTATGAAACACATCATGAATACGAAAGGAGTCGGGTAGCTTAAGTCTAAAGGACACTGGGTTAACAACTTCAATAATATTGTATGATCCAATGAAACGTGAAGAGAATTTCCTAGCAAGATTCTTAGTCGACAGCCACACCTTATCACCGAGTACAAAATTTACTCCCTTGGAACGTCTCTTATTGGCATGTTTTCAATGGGTTTCCTGGGCCTTTTCCAGGTTCTTTTGAACCTGTGCTCAGACTGTGCACAGTCTAGAGGTAAAATAATCTGCCTGAGGGTTGAGTGAGGATACAGAGGGACTAGAACAAAAGCGAGGATGCAAACTACTGTTACAAAAAAAAAGGAGACACCCCCGTGGAAGAATTAACTCGATTGTTAATAGCGAATTCTGCCAACGGGAGGTATCTCACCCATAAGAGTTGGTTATGTAATACATAGCACCTTAGAATAAGCTCCACTGCCTGATTTAACCGTTCCGTCTGCCCATTGGTCTGTGGATGGAAAGCAGACGAAAAGGATAAAGAGATGTTTCATCTTCGACAAAAAGCCCTCCAGATACCAGAAATAAACTGAACGCCTCTATCAGAGACGATATTCTCAGAGACACCATGCAGACTTACCACATGTTCAATGAACAAGGATGCTAAGGTCTTCGCATCAGGGAGCTTACTTAAAGGAACAAAGTGGACCATCTTGCTAAAACGGTCAACCACTACCCACACCACTGATTTCCCCTCAGAAGGGGGCAGATCAGAAATAAAATCCATGGAAATGTGAGACCATGGCTTGCAGGGAATGGGTAGTGGTTGTAGTTCACCAGCAGGAAATGTTCTCGGGATCTTAAACCTGGCACAAACATCGCAAGCCAAAACATAACACCGTACATTCTTAGACAAAGTGGGCCACCAGAAATACCTCAGCAGCAATTCCTTAGTGGCAGCAATACCTGGATGACCAGAGAGCACGGAGTCATGACATTCACCCAATAATTGAAAACGAAAGCACTCCAGAACAAATAACTTATCTGCCGGTGTTTGTGGAGGAGCAAGTTGCTGAGCCCGTTGAATCTCAGAGGAAAGATCCACAGAAATTGCTGCCACAAAGATGCTTGCCTGCAAGATGGGTTCCGGGGGGGGTGTCAAAAGGTTGGACGACATTAAAACTCCAGGATAAGGCATCTGCCTTAATATTTTTACTACCTGGTCTGAAAGTAACAGAAAAATTAAAACGAGTAAAAAACAGGGCTCATCTGGCTTGTCTAGGATTAAGGCGTTTGGCCACCTCAAGAAACACTAAGTTCTTATGATCGGTGAGGATAGTAATACGGTGTCTAGCCCCTTCTAAAAATTGCCTCCATTCCTCAAATGCCCATTTTATGGCCAGTAATTCGTGGTTTCCAATATAGTAATTTCCGAAGGAGAGAACTTACGAGAGAAGAAGGCGCATGGCCTTAAACTAGTGAGGTTAGAAGACCCCTGAGAAAGGAATGGCCCCCACACCATCCTCTGAGGCATCAAGCTCCACGACAAAAGGTTCCTCGGTATCGGGCTGAACCAAGACTGGAGCCATCTGAAAACAATTTTTAAGGGTATCAAAGGCCCGACAGGCCTCCAACGACCAGTTAACCAGATCAGAACTTTTTTTTAGTTAAGTCAGTAAGGGGCTTGGCAATAACAGAAAAATTCTTTATGAATTTACGGTAAAAGTTGGCGAATCCTAAAAAGCGTTGGAGTGCTTTTAAGGAGGATGGTCTTACCCAGTCTTGGATAGCCTGAACCTTACTGGGATCCATTTTAAATGAATGAGGAGTAAGAATATAGCCGAGATAAGGAATCTCTTGAACTCCAAACAAACATTTCTCTAATTTAACGGACAGATGATTCTCCCTGAGGATTTTAGAACCAATCTGATGTGAGACACATGAGAATCCCAGTCAGGTGAAAAGACAAGAATATCGTCGAGATAAACAATCATAACTTTGCCGATGAGTTCTCTAAAAATGTTGTTTATGAAATTCTGAAACACAGCTGGGGCATTGCAAAGACCGAATGGCATAATAAGATACTCAAAGTGTCCCCGTGGAGTATTAAAAGCAGTTTTCCACTCATCTCCCTCCTTAATACGAACAAGGTTATACACTCCTCTCAAATCAAATTTAGAAAACTACGAAGCACCCAAAATCTGGTTGAACAAATCAGGAATCAACGGGATGGAATACTGATTCCTAATAGTGATTTTATTCAAATTTCTATAGTCAATGCAGGGCCTGAGACCACCGTTCTTCTTTTTAACGAAAAATAATCCTGCTCCCAGGGGAGAGGTGGAGGGCCTAATATGTCCCTTCTTGAGACTCTCCTGGATATAGTCTTTCATGGCCCTGCGCTCAGGACCAGAAAGATTATAAATCCATCCTTTAGGAAATTTGGACTCGGGTACCAAGTCAATAACACAGTCATAAGACCTATGGGGAGGGAGAGTATCTGTCTCAGTGGTGGAAAAAACATCTGAATAATCGGAAATAAAATGAGGAATAATATCTGATGAAACCCCAGCTTGAACTACGGTTAAGCAAGAACTACAGTTAGGCCCCCATCTCTCTAACTCGCCTGAACTCCAGTTAATGACCGCATTGTGTTGCTGAAGCCAGGGCATACCAAGGACTACCTGAACAGAAAGATTCTCTAAAACAAAGAAAGAGCATTGAGGATACAGAGGGACTAGAACAAAAGCGAGGATGCAAACCACTGTTACAAAAAAAAAGGAGACACCCCCGTGGAAGAATTAACTCGATTGTTAATAGCGAATTCTGCCAACGGGAGGTATCTCACCCATAAGAGTTGGTTATGTGATACATAGCACCTTAGAAAAAGCTCCACTGCCTGATTTAACCGTTCCGTCTGCCCATTGGTCTGTGGATGGAAAGCAGACGAAAAGGATAAAGAGATGTTGCATCTTCGACAAAAAGCCCTCCAGATACCAGAAACAAACTGAACGCCTCTATCAGAGACGATATTCTCAGAGACACCATGCAGACGTACCACATGTTCAATGAACAAGGATGCTAAGGTCTTCGCATCAGGGAGCTTACTTAAAGGAACAAAGTGCACCATCTTGCTAAAACGGTCAACCACTACCCACACCACTGATTTCCCCTCAGAAGGGGGCAAATCAGAAATAAAATCCATGGAAATGTGAGACCATGGCTTGCAGGGAATGGGTAGTGGTTGTAGTTCACCAGCAGGAAATGTTCTCGGGATCTTAAACCTGGCACAAACATCGCAAGCCAAAACATAACACCGTACATTCTTAGACAAAGTGGGCCACCAGAAATACCTCAGCAGCAATTCCTTAGTGGCAGCAATACCTGGATGACCAGAGAGCACGGAGTCATGACATTCACCCAATAATTGAAAACGAAAGCACTCCAGAACAAATAACTTATCTGCCGGTGTTTGTGGAGGAGCAAGTTGCTGAGCCCGTTGAATCTCAGAGGAAAGATCCGCAGAAATTGCTGCCACAAAGATGCTTGCCTGCAAGATGGGTTCCGGGGGGGTGTCAAAAGGTTGGACAACATTAAAACTCCGGGATAAGGCATCTGCCTTAATATTTTTACTACCTGGTCTGAAAGTAACAGTAAAATTAAAACAAGTAAAAAACAGGGCCCATCTGGCTTGTCTAGGATTAAGGCGTTTGGCCACCTCAAGAAACACTAAGTTCTTATGATCGGTGAGGATAGTAATACGGTGTCTAGCCCCTTCTAAAAAATGCCTCCATTCCTCAAATGCCCATTTTATGGCCAGTAATTCGTGGTTTCCAATATAGTAATTTCCGAAGGAGAGAACTTACGAGAGAAGAAGGCGCATGGCCTTAAACTAGTGAGGTTAGAAGACCCCTGAGAAAGGAATGGCCCCCACACCATCCTCTGAGGCATCAAGCTCCACGACAAAAGGTTCCTCGGTATCGGGCTGAACCAAGACTGGAGCCATCTGAAAACAATTTTTAAGGGTATCAAAGGCCCGACAGGCCTCCAACGACCAGTTAACCAGATCAGAACTTTTTTTAGTTAAGTCAGTAAGGGGCTTGGCCATAACAGAAAAATTCTTTATGAATTTACGGTAAAAGTTGGCGAATCCTAAAAAGCGTTGGAGTGCTTTTAAGGAGGATGGTCTTACCCAGTCTTGGATAGCCTGAACCTTACTGGGATCCATTTTAAATGAATGAGGAGTAAGAATATAGCCGAGATAAGGAATCTCTTGAACTCCAAACAAACATTTCTCTAATTTAACGGACAGATGATTCTCCCTGAGGATTTTAAGAACCAATCTGATGTGAGACACATGAGAATCCCAGTCAGGTGAAAAGACAAGAATATCGTCGAGATAAACAATCATAACTTTGCCGATGAGTTCTCTAAAAATGTCGTTTATGAAATTCTGAAACACAGCTGGGGCATTGCAAAGACCGAATGGCATAACAAGATACTCAAAGTGTCCCCGTGGAGTATTAAAAGCAGTTTTCCACTCATCTCCCTCCTTAATACGAACAAGGTTATACACTCCTCTCAAATCAAATTTAGAAAACCACGAAGCACCCAAAATCAGGTTGAACAAATCAGGAATCAACGGGATGGAATACTGATTCCTAATAGTGATTTTATTCAAATTTCTATAGTCAATGCAGGGCCTGAGACCACCGTCCTTCTTTTTAATAATCCTGCTCCCAGGGGAGGGGTGGAGGGCCTAATATGTCCCTTCTTGAGACTCTCCTGGATATAGTCTTTCATGGCCCTGCGCTCAGGACCGGAAAGATTATAAATCCATCCTTTAGGAAATTTGGACTCGGGTACCAAGTCAATAACACAGTCATAAGACCTATGGGGAGGGAGAGTATCTGTCTCAGTGGTGGAAAAAACATCTGAATAATCGGAAATAAAATGAGGAATAATATCTGATGAAACCCCAGCTTGAACTACGGTTAAGCAAGAACTACAGTTTGGCCCCCATCTCTCTAACTCGCCTGAACTCCAGTTAATGACCGCATTGTGTTGCTGAAACCAGGGTATACCAAGGACTACCTGAACAGGAAGATTCTCTAAAACAAAGAAAGAGCATTTCTCTGAGTGGCAGACCCCCACAGACAGGGTAACCTCCGGAGTACGGAGTTTTACCGTGCTCCCTAGCAGGGGGTAGAATCTATGGCGACAACCTTGATCGGGGTGGACAATTCTAGTATAGGAATTCCCATTTGTTAAAAAAAAATTATAATCAATAAAACTAAAAGCTGACCCTGAATCCACAAAGGCATTTCCTGACCCCTTTAAGACTCCAAAGGCAATAGAAACCGGCAACAATAATTTACTGCTTACCACTTCCGGGAGTACCTTGTCCTTGGATCCTTTAGACTTGGATGACTTTCCAGAAGGCGGAGCTTTAGGACACTGACGGATCTAGTGGTCGGGATCCCCACAATAAAAACAAGAGCCCCGACAACGGCGTAGCTCTCTTTGCGTCATCCCGAGTTGCATGGGCTCGTCCGAGTGGGCCTCCATCTTGGGTTCAATGGGGGAAACCTCAGGTTGAAGAAGGGTATGAGGAGAAAACAAATGTTCTCGCTGTCTCTCTCTGATCCGTCTATCTGGTCGGATGGCTAGCGTCATGGTCTCCTCTAAAGAGTCAAGACAGGGATAACAAACCAGCATGTCTTTTAACTTCTCAGTCAAGCCTGCCCTAAATTGACATTTGAGCGCTGGTTCGTTCCAACCAGATGGAACGCACCACCTGCGGAACTGCGTACAATAATCCTCCACGGGAAGATTCCCCTGAGTGAGGGCCTTAAGATTGGATTCTGCCACAGAGGCTCAATCTGGTTCATCATAAAGAACCCCTAACGCCTGGAAAAAGAGGTCCACAGAATTGAGACAAGGGGAAAGCAAAGAAAAGGCCCATTCCTGGGGGTCCCCTTGAAGCAGGAAGATGATAATACCAACCCTCTGTGGATCAGGACCAGAGGAGTGAGGACGTAGTCGAAAATAAAGTTTATAGCTTTGCTTCAACGCTAAAAAACTTCGGCAGCCACCCGAAAACCGATCGGGTAATTTAATGTGTGGTTCTACCTGAACGGTGGTGGGAGCAAGAATGGGCGGAGTTCGGACGGTCTCCTGAACCTGTAGTCTCTCTCCAAGTTCTTGTACTATTTGAGCAAGACCCTGCACATGTTTGGTGAGGCTCTGTAGAGGGTCCATGCTAAATTAAGGCCTGTGATTCTGTCACGATGTAGAGTCGCGGGTATAAAGATAGAGCGGAGGTGCACCCCCTGAGCTGCCACCCGGTCCCCTGTCTCTGCCTACTTGCACCACCGGCCCTAGGTGATGGGGCGTAAGTGGGTGACAGTCCCTGACCTGAGTAAGTGCAAGCAGAGAGATAGAGACAGCAGGGAAGAGGTAGCACTAGAGCGGACAGAGAGGTGGAACAAGCAAGGTACCACTAAAAACGGAAGGGCGAGGTGGGTCAACTAGCCGGGGTCAGTCCAGGAGATCATGTCAGTACAAGAGAGGAGGCAAAGACAAAATCCAAAAGCAAGCCGAGTTCAAAATCCGAGAGGTAGCGTCAAGGTTCAGGGAGCAGGCAGAAGAGGTGTCAGGAAGCAGATCAAGGGTCAAATCCAAAGGTAAGCTAAATAACAATAATAATACACAGCCTAAGGGACCAAAATCACAGGCAACCTGTAGCCAGCAGGTTGCCTGTATTTATAGTGGGGAGTGAGGGTCATGTGACATGGCCAGCGTCACATGACCGACAGACAAACAAGTCGAGCACCGAGTGATCAGCTCGGTGCTCAAGGCAGACCTAGGAGCAGGGAGCCTCCCAGCTAGCAATGCCGCCCTGGGAAAGAGGCTGAACACAGATCCTCGCTCCTGAAGCTAAGCAGCAGGTCTGTGGCTGATGGGAGACCGAGTGCGCCTTCCGCGCCCCGTTACAAATACAAAATAAAGCATAATTGGTACTGACTAGTGTTGGTCAAGCACCAAAGTGTTCGGGTGCCCAAGTAGAACACCTCGAAGAAGAAGCACCAGAGCACAATGGAAGTCAATGGGAGAACCCGAGCATTAAACCAGGCACCCCCTGCTCTGAAGAGGGGAAGGTGTCTGGTTATCAGGAAAAGGTCAGAATTTGATGGAAACACCACTGAAATGGTTCGGGAACAGCATGGGTCTGAAAGCATCTTGGACTCCCAGATCGCTGCTGGGAACTATGTTGTCCAAGTAGTACGCCACTTTTACAAACTCACAATAATACGCACAAAACCAAAGATAAAATCGATTTTAGAGGAAAAATTGTTAGGAAATATTCTTTCCTGTATATTTACTTGTATATAAAGTGCAAGTGCTGCCAAAAATTACAAGGAAGAAGCACTCTGATACAACCTGAATATCACATAAAGAAGGGCCTCATTCACATTGTGGTACAAATGTTCAGGTAGTGGGTCTCCTACACTCATAAGGCCTTTGCACTAAGTGAAAGGGCTGCCGAAAATTACAAGAAACTGGCACGGCACTACAATGCACCCTTTATTACACATAAAGGAGGGCATCATACACACCCTTGAAATATTATGATTGATGGCCTGCTGGTGACCCTTAAAAACTATTGGAGCAAGGTCCTGCTGATCTGACCATCTAAAACATTAGGGGCGAGGGCCTGCTGCTGATGTGACCATTTAAAACATTAGGGGCGAGTGCTTGTTGCTGAGCCGACCTTATAAAACATTAGGGGTGAGGGTCTGCTGCTGAGTTGACCCTCTAAAACATTAGGGGCGAGGGCCTGCTGGTGACCCTCAAAAATATTATGATCAAGGGCCTGCTGGTGACCCTCAAAAACATTATGGATGAGGGCCTGCTGGTGACCCTCTAAAACATTATGGGTGAGGGCCTGCTGGTGAACCTCTAAAACATTATGGGCGAGGGACTGCTGGTGATCCTCTAAAACATTATGGGTGAGGTCCTGCTGCTGAGCTGACTCTCTAAAACATTAGGAGCGAGGGCAGCCTAATAAGCATGTTGATATGTGGAGGAAGAGGAGGACGAGAAAAGGGAGATTGAACCATATACCTTTTTAGTGGTAGAAGGGGTGCATGGGAATACAGTGTATTCAATACATCATAAAAGCCACATTTAGAGTGCCTTTATGTTCAGCCGCTTTCATCTGGTGGAGTAGAGAAGTCAGGGGCAATCCAGGCCTTGTTCATTTTTATAAAAGTCAACCCTTCAGCATTTTCAGATGCGCTTATCAGTTATTATGCCCCCAGCAGCACTAAATACACGCTCTGACAAAATGCTGGCGGCGGGGCAGGCCAGCACCTCCAAGGCGTAGAGTGCCAGTTTGTGCCATGTGTCCAGCTTGGACACCCAATAGTTGTAAGGCACAGAGAGATCATTGAGAACACTGACACGGTCTGCTACGTACTCCTTCACCATCTTCCAAAATTTTTCCCTCCTTGTGACACTAGACCATGCATCAGGTTGAGGGTGCTAGCTGGACTTAAGGACGTATTGTCTGAAACGCGTAAACGAGCACTGCATATAAGAAGTTTTTAAGAGGACGAAATTGCTTTCTGGAGCCGTTTTTCTACTATTTTCTACTTTACCGTACCTGGGGACTCACCCAAAGACTCCTGAATACAGGCAGAAAGGCCAGATACAAGGTGAGCTGGAAAAAAGTGTGCTTATTGAAATTGCTAGCTGGGTGTCATAAAACTGTCCAAGACCTTGGAGAGTGTTGACCTGCCTCTGTTGGAACTGCTTTGTGTTCCCCTCGTCTCTCCTCTTTGGTTGGCCAAGGAACTACGTATAGAGTTGAGCGAACACCTGGATATTCGGGTTCGAGAAGTTCGGCCGAACTTCCTGGAAATGTTCGGGTTCGGGATCCGAACCCGACCCGAACTTCGTCCCGAACCCGAACCCCATTGAAGTCAATGGGGAACCGAACTTTTCGGCACTAAAAAGGCTGTAAAACAGCCCAGGAAAGAGCTAGAGGGCTGCAAAATGCAGCAACATGTAGGTAAATCCCCTGCAAACAAATGTGGATAAGGAAATGAATTAAAATTGAAATAAAATATCTAAAAATAAACCAATATCAATTGGAGAGAGGTCCCATAGCAGATAATCTGGCTTCACATCAGCAGAGAATCAGTCTTCATGCCATAGCAGAGAATCTGGCTTCACGTCACCCACCACTGGAACAGGCCACTGTCACATATTTAGGCCCAGGCACCCAGGCAGAGGAGAGAGGTCCCATAACAGAGATTCAGGCTTCATGTCAGCAGAGAATCAGTCTTCATGTCATAGCAGAGAATCAGGCTTCACGTCACCCACCACTGGAACAGGCCACTGTCACATATTTAGGCCCAGGCACCCAGGCAGAGGAGAGAGGTCCCATAACAGAGATTCAGGCTTCATGTCAGCAGAGAATCGGTCTTCATGTCATAGCAGAGAATCAGGGTTCACGTCACCCACCACTGGAACAGGCCACTGTCACATATTTAGGCCCAGGCACCCAGGAGGAGGAGAGAGGTCCCATAACAGAGATTCAGGCTTCATGTCAGCAGAGAATCAGTCTTCATGTCATAGCAGAGAATCAGGCTTCACGTCACCCACCACTGGAACAGGCCACTGTCACATATTTAGGCCCAGGCACCCAGGCAGAGGAGAGAGGTCCCATAACAGAGATTCAGGCTTCATGTCAGCAGAGAATCAGTCTTCATGTCATAGCAGAGAATCAGGCTTCACGTCACCCACCACTGGAACAGGCCACTGTCACATATTTAGGCCCAGGCACCCAGGCAGAGGAGAGAGGTCCCATAACAGAGATTCAGGCTTCATGTCAGCAGAGAATCGGTCTTCATGCCATAGCAGAGAATCAGGCTTCACGTCACCCACCACTGGAACAGGCCACTGTCACATATTTAGGCCCAGGCACCCAGGCAGAGGAGAGAGGTCCCATAACAGAGATTCAGGCTTCATGTCAGCAGAGAATCAGTCTTCATGTCATAGCAGAGAATCAGGCTTCACGTCACCCACCACTGGAACAGGCCACTGTCACATATTTAGGCCCAGGCACCCAGGCAGAGGAGAGAGGTCCCATAACAGAGATTCAGGCTTCATGTCAGCAGAGAATCAGTCTTCATGTCATAGCAGAGAATCAGGCTTCACGTCACCCACCACTGGAACAGGCCACTGTCACATATTTAGGCCCAGGCACCCAGGCAGAGGAGAGAGGTCCCATAACAGAGATTCAGGCTTCATGTCAGCAGAGAATCAGTCTTCATGTCATAGCAGAGAATCAGGCTTCACGTTACCCACCACTGGAACAGGCCACTGTCACATATTTAGACCCAGGCAGAGGAGAGAGGTCCCATAACAGAGATTCAGGCTTCATGTCAGCAGAGAATCAGTCTTCATGTCATAGCAGAGAATCAGGCTTCACGTCACCCACCACTGGAACAGGCCACTGTCACATATTTAGGCCCAGGCACCCAGGCAGAGGAGAGAGGTCCCATAACAGAGATTCAGGCTTCATGTCAGCAGAGAATCAGTCTTCATGTCATAGCAGAGAATCAGGCTTCACGTCACCCACCACTGGAACAGGCCACTGTCACATATTTAGGCCCAGGCACCCAGGCAGAGGAGAGAGGTCCCATAACAGAGATTCAGGCTTCATGTCAGCAGAGAATCAGTCTTCATGTCATAGCAGAGAATCAGGCTTCACGTCACCCACCACTGGAACAGGCCACTGTCACATATTTAGGCCCAGGCACCCAGACAGAGGAGAGAGGTCCCATAACAGAGATTCAGGCTTCATGTCAGCAGAGAATCAGTCTTCATGTCATAGCAGAGAATCAGGCTTCACGTAACCCACCACTGGAACAGGCCACTGTCACATATTTAGGCCCAGGCACCCAGGCAGAGGAGAGAGGTCCCATAACAGAGATTCAGGCTTCATGTCAGCAGAGAATCAGTCTTCATGTCATAGCAGAGAATCAGGCTTCACGTCACCCACCACTGGAACAGGCCACTGTCACATATTTAGGCCCCGGGACCCAGACAGAGGAGAGAGGTCGCGTAACAGAGAATCTGGCTTCATGTCAGCACAGAATCAGTCTTCATGTCATAGCAGAGAATCAGGCTTCACGTCACCCACCACTGGAACAGGCCACTGTCACATATTTAGGCCCAGGCACCCAGGCAGAGGAGAGAGGTCGCGTAACAGAGAATCTGGCTTCATGTCAGCACAGAATCAGTCTTCATGTCATAGCAGAGAATCAGGCTTCAAATCACCCATCACTGGAACAGGCCACTGTCACATATTTAGGCCCCGGCACCCAGACAGAGGAGAGAGGTCCCGTAACAGAGAATCTGGCTTCATGTCAGCACAGAATCAGTCTACATGTCATAGCAGAGATTCAGGCTTCACGTCACCCACCACTGGAACAGGCCACTGTCACATATTTAGGCCCCGGCACCCAGACAGAGGAGAGAGGTCACGTAACAGAGAATCTGGCTTCATGTCAGCACAGAATCAGTCTTCATGTCATAGCAGAGAATCAGGCTTCACGTTACCCACAACTGGAACAGGCCACTGTCACACATTTAGGCCCCGGCACCCAGACAGAGGAGAGGTTCATTCAACTTTGGGTTGCCCCGCAATATAATGGTAAAATAAAAATAAAAATAGGATTGAGGAAGTGCCCTGGAGTACAATAATATTTTGTTAAGGGGAGGTAGTTAATGTCTAATCTGCACAAGGGATGGACAGGTCCTGTGGGATCCATGCCTGGTTCATTTTTATGAACGTCAGCTTGTCCACATTGGCTGTAGACAGGCGGCTGCGTTTGTCTGTAATGACGCCCCCTGCCGTGCTGAATAAACGTTCAGAAAAAACGCTGGCCGTCGGGCAGGCCAGCACCTCCAAGGCATAAAAGGCTAGCTCTGGCCACGTGGACAATTTGGAGACCCAGAAGTTGAATGGGGCCGAACTATCAGTCAGTACGTGGAGGGGTGTGCACAGGTACTGTTCCACCATGTTAGTGAAATGTTGCCTCCTGCTAACACGTTCCGTATCAGGTGGTGGTGCACTTAGCTGTGACGTGGTGACAAAACTTTTCCACATCTCTGCCATGCTAACCCTGCCCTCAGAGGAGCTGGCCGTGACACAGCTGCGTTGGCGACCTCTTGCTCCTCCTCTGCCTTCGCCTTGGGCTTCCACTGGTTCCCCTGTGACATTTGGGAATGCTCTCAGTAGCGCGTCTACCAACGTGCGCTTGTACTCGCGCATCTTCCTATCACGCTCCAGTGTAGGAAGTAAGGTGGGCCCATTGTCTTTGTACCGGGGATCCAGCAGGGTAGCAACCCAGTAGTCCGCACACGTTAAAATGTGGGCAACTCTGCTGTCGTTGCGCAGGCACTGCAGCATGTAGTCGCTCATGTGTGCCAGGCTGCCCAGAGGTAAGGACAAGCTGTCCTCTGTGGGAGGCGTATCGTCATCGTCCTGTGTTTCCCCCCAGCCACGCACCAGTGATGGGCCCGAGCTGCTTTGGGTGCCACCCTGCTGTGAACATGCTTCATCCTCATCCTCCTCCACCTCCTCCTCATCCTCGTCCTCCTCGTCCTCCAGTAGTGGGCCCTGTCTGGCCACATTTGTACCTTGTCTCTGCTGTTGCAAAAAACCTCCCTCTGAGTCACTTCGAAGAGACTGGCCTGAAAGTGCTAAAAATGACCCCTCTTCCTCATTTTCCTCCTGGGCCACCTCCTCTTCCATCATCGCCCTAAGTGTTTTCTCAAGGAGACATAGAAGTGGTATTGTAACGCTGATAACGGCGTCATCGCCACTGGCCATGTTGGTGGAATACTCGAAACAGCGCAATAGGGCACACAGGTCTCGCATGGAGGCCCAGTCATTGGTGGTGAAGTGGTGCTGTTCCGCAGTGCGACTGACCCGTGATTGCTGCAGCTGAAACTCCACTATGGCCTGCTGCTGCTCGCACAGTCTGTCCAGCATGTGCAAGGTGGAGTTCCACCTGGTGGGCACAACGCATATGAGGCGGTGAGCGGGAAGGCCAAAGTTACGCTGTAGCGCAGACAGGCGTGCAGCAGCAGGGTGTGAACGCCGGAAGCGCGAACAGACGGCCCGCACTTTATGCAGCAGCTCTGACATGTCGGGGTAGTTGCGAATGAACTTCTGCACCACCAAATTCAGCACATGTGCCAGGTAAGGGATGTGCGTCAAACCGGCTAGTCCCAGAGCTGCAACGAGATTTCGCCCATTATCGCACACCACCAGGCCAGGATTGAGGCTCACCGGCAGCAACCACTCGTCGGTCTGTTGTTCTATACCCCGCCACAACTCCTGTGCGGTGTGGGGCCTGTCCCCCAAACATATGAGTTTCAGAACGGCCTGCTGACGTTTACCCCGGGCTGTGCTGAAGTTGGTGGTGAAGGTGTGTGGCTGACTGGATGAGCAGGTGGAAGAAGAGGAGGAGGAAGCTGAGGATGAGGAGGAGGAGACAGGAGGCAAAGAATGTTGCCCTGCGATCCTTGGCGGCGGAAGGACGTGCGCCAAACAGCTCTCCGCCTGGGGCCCAGCCGCCACTACATTTACCCAGTGTGCAGTTAGGGAGATATAGCGTCCCTGGCCGTGCTTACTGGTCCACGTATCTGTGGTTAGGTGGACCTTGCCACAGATGGCGTTGCGCAGTGCACACTTGATTTTATCGGACACTTGGTTGTGCAGGGAAGGCACGGCTCTCTTGGAGAAGTAGTGGCGGCTGGGAACAACATACTGTGGGACAGCAAGCGACATGAGCTGTTTGAAGCTGTCTGTGTCCACCAGCCTAAATTACAGCATTTCATAGGCCAGTAGTTTAGAAATGCTGGCATTCAGGGCCAGGGATCGAGGGTGGCTAGGTGGGAATTTACGCTTTCTCTCAAATGTTTGTGACATGGTTGAGATGCTTGGTGATGCAGGTGGTGGTGTTGGTGGTACATCCCATGTTTGCTGGGCGGCAGGTGCCAACGTTCCTCCAGAGGCGGAGGAAGAGGCCGAGGCGGCGGCAGCAGCAGAAGAGGCCGAGGCGGCAGCAGCAGAAGAGGTAGCAGGGGGAGCCTGAGTGACTTCTCTGTTTTTAAGGTGTTTACTCCACTGCAGTTCATGCTTTGCATGCAGGTGCCTGGTAATGCAGGTTGTGCTAAGGTTCAGAACGTTAATGCCTCGCTTCAGGCTCTGATGGCACAGCGTGCAAACCACTCGGGTCTTGTCATCAGCACATTGTTTAAAGAAGTGCCATGCCAGTTAACTCCTTGAAGCTGCCTTTGGGGTGCTCGGTCCCAGATGGCGGCGGTCAGTAGCAGGCGGAGTCTCTTGGCGGCGGGTGTTCTGATTTTGCCCACTGCTCCCTCTTTGTCTTTTGCTACGCTGTTGGCTCGGTCTCACCACTGCCTCTTCCTCCGAATTCTGAAAGTCAGTGGCACGACCTTCATTCCATGTGGGGTCTAGCACCTCATCATCCCCTGCATCGTCTTCCACCCAGTCTTCCTCCCTGACCTCCTGTTCAGTCTGCACACTGCAGAAAGACGCAGCAGTTGGCACCTGTGTTTCGTCATCATCAGAGACGTGCTGAGGTGGTATTCCCATGTCCTCATCATCAGGAAACATAAGTGGTTGTGCGTTAGTGCATTCTATCTCTTCCACCCCTGGGGAAGGGCTAGGTGGATGCCCTTGGGAAACCCTGCCCTCAGAGTCTTCAAACAGCATAAGAGACTTCTGCATAACTTGAGGCTCAGACAGTTTCCCTGATATGCATGGGGGTGATGTGACAGACTGATGGGCTTGGTTTTCATGCGCCATCTGTGTGCTTTCTGCAGAAGACTGGGTGGGAGATAATGTGAACGTGCTGGATGCACTGTCGGCCACCCAATTGACTAATGCCTATACCTGCTCAGGCCTTACCATCCTTAGAACGGCATTGGGCCCCACCAAATATCGCTGTAAATTCTGGCGGCTACTGGCACCTGAGGTAGTTGGTACACTAGGACGTGTGGCTGTGGCAGAACGGCCACGTCCTCTACCAGCACCAGAGGGTCCACTAACACCACCACGACCATGTCCACGTCCGCGTCCCTTATTAGATGTTTTCCTCATTGTTCCCGTTCACCACAATTTTGAAAATGGCAAATTTGGGAATAGTTTTTCAACCGAGAACAAAAACTGTGCTTTTACGGTCACTACAAATAATTTGACCAGCTAAAACAGTACAGATTTGGTTGAATAGAAATGTGAGGCCTATTTTTTACGCACTGTGTGACAGATATACCTTTAATCACAGAATTACACTTGTATCTGCACGGTAGCGTGTGTGTTAAGTTTTTCAGAATGACACTATCAGCACCTTCAATCTAAGATATCCTTTTTTGGGATAGATTTAAAGTAGGCCTGATATAGCAGAAACTACTAATTTTGAGAATGGCAAATTTGGGAATAGTTTTTCAACCCAGAACAAAAACTGTGCTTTTACGGTCACTAAATATAACTTCACCAGCTAAAACTGTACTGATTTGGAGGAATAGAAATGTCAGGCCTATTTTTTACGCGCTGTGTGACAGATATACCTTTAATCACAGAATTAGACTTGTATCTGCACGGTAGCGTGTGTGTTAAGTTTTTCAGAATGACACTATCAGCACCTTGAATCTAAGATATCCTTTTTGGGATAGATTTAAAGTAGGCCTGATATAGCAGAAACTACTAATTTTGAGAATGGCAAATTTGGGAATAGTTTTTCAACCCAGAACAAAAACTGTGCTTTTACGGTCACTACAAATAATTTGACCAGCTAAAACAGTACAGATTTGGTTGAATAGAAATGTGAGGCCTATTTTTTACGCGCTGTGTGACAGATATACCTTTAATCACAGAATTAGACTTGTATCTGCACGGTAGCGTGTGTGTTAAGTTTTTCAGAATGACACTATCAGCACCTTCAATCTAAGATATCCTTTTTGGGATAGATTTAAAGTAGGCCTGATACAGCAGAAACCACTAATTTTGAGAATGGCAAATTTGGGAATAGTTTTTCAACCCAGAACAAAAACTGTGCTTTTACGGTCACTACAAATAACTTGACCAGCTAAAACAGTACTGATTTGGAGGAATATAAATGTCAGGTCTATTTTTTAGGCGCTGGGTGACAGGCTCAACTTGCCCCTGATGTAGTATATGGCCAAAAAATAACCACACTATTGATGGTTAAATGCACTTGGGTGACACAGGCTCATATAGAGGCTGGGTCACATGCTGCACTGGCCAATCACAGCCATGCCAATAGTAGGCAAGGCTGTGATGGCCTCTTGGGGCAAGTAGTATGATGCTTGTTGATTGGCTGCTTTGCAGCCTTTCAAAAAGCGCCAAGAAAGCGCCGAACACCGAACCCGAACCCGGACTTTTACGAAAATAGTACTATACAGTTCGGGTTCGCTCATCCCTAACTACGTACTCTGCAGCCAGCGTTGTCAGCTGGAAATTTTTTAAGCAATTTTTCCACAAGGATCTTCTGGTATTGCACCATTTTGCTCATCATCTCCACGACAGGAATGACATATGAGAAGTTCTCTTTGTAGCGAGGGTCGAGAAGGGTGAACAACCAGTAATCGGTGTTGGTCAAAATGCGCACAACTCGAGGGTCACGGGAAAGGCAGCCTAACATGAAGTCAGCCATGTGTGCCAGAGTCCCAACAGACAAGACTTTGCTTTCCTCATCTGGAGGATGACTCTCAATCTCCTCAACCTCTTCCTCATCTTCTAACCATCAAAGCTGAACAGATGGAATAAAACTTCCATGGGTACTACCCTCTTTAGCGGAGGCAACCGTCTTCTGCTCCTCCTCCTCATCACCATCTAATTTGGGCTGAGAAGACAAACTGAGGGTGGTCTGGCTATTACCCTGTGTGCTGTCTTCCTCCATTTCCACCTCTTCCACATGCAAAGCGTCCGCCTTAATTGTGAGCAGTGAGCGTTTGAGTAGACACAGAAGTGGGATGGTTACGCTGATAATCGCGTTATCGCCGCTCACCATCTGTGTTGATTCCTCAAAGTTGAGTAAAATCTCATAGAGGTCAGACATCAATGCCCACTCCTCGCTTGTGAAGAGCGGAAGCTGACTGGAAAGGCAAGAACCATGTTGCAGCTGGTATTCCACTACTGCCCTCTGCTGCTCACAAACCTGGCCAACATGTGGAACATGGAGTTCCAGCGCGTGCTCATGTCGCACAACAGTCGGTGAGCTGGCAATCTCAAGCGTTGCTGCAGCGTTGCCAGAACAGCGGAAGCTGTCGATGACTTGCGAAAAGGGTACACACACGGTGCACCTTCACCAGTAGCTCAGGCAAATTGGGGTAGGTTTTGAGAAACCGCTGAACCACTAGGTTGAACACATTTGCTAGGCATGGGATGTGTGTGAGCTTGCCGAGCTGTTCCCTCCCAGGGTACGACTCGCTCCTGGCCTCCACAACGTTCACCCATGGGCTAAACCCCGCCCATCAGAGCCGGTGACGTCACCGAACACACTGCCGGGCGGAAGTTTTGTTATTGAAAACAAAAAGAGATCTTGCCCTGCGCGATCTAGCGCAGGGCAAGGGAGTGCATTAGAGCATGAGATGCTGCGATGCTAATGTAGTGTCCCACTAGGTAAAGGTGGGCACTACACAAGGGTCAATTGGTGCGCGCGTTACTCCTACTCACAAGGGACAGAAATGTTATATTTTATTATGCATTTTATGTATTTTCTAATGTGTTTTATATGTAATGTTCCCCTGTATGATGCAATAGCAGGCCTAGCTGGGTGTAGTTAGACATCCCAGACACTAGAGGGAGATAGGGAGCCCCTAGTATAAATGTCCAGGCCCAGACAGGGAGTTCAGAGTTCAGAGTCAGGAGTCTGCAGAGACAGAAGTTAGAAGGCACCAGCCAGGGACAAGCTGAGGGCCTCCTCCTGACATGCAGTTAGACAGCCCAGGCTACTAGTTGTTACCAGGAGGCTAGTAGAGGGATCCTAGCCTACCTGCGCATCAAGAGAGCCGTAGTTAGCTCTGAAGACACCCCGGTTGCAGGACGTCACCTCCTGGGAGAAACCACAGCCCTGCAGCAATAAAGCCAACATACTACAGGCAAATATAAGTAACCCTGATAGGCAGATGCTTTAGGAAGGAAAGCAAGGATTTAATACGAGAGGAAGATATATATATACCAAGGATTTAAGCCACCATTTAGGCATCCGGGCCTTGGGATTGAAACCAGACAGGAGTTCTAGAAAGGAACAGTGTACGCTATTTCTGAGGAAAGGTACAACCTGATTCTGAGTACATTGTGGATTTACCCTCTGAGTATCTTGCATAACTTATACCTGCCATCTTGTGGAATAAAGCCTGCTGGCAAGCTGTAATACAAAGGACTGTATAACTACCTTAGGGCTCTTTCACACCTGCGTTATTGTCTTCCGGCATAGAGTTCCGTCGTCGGGGCTCTATGCCGGAAGAATCCTGATCAGGATTATCCTAATGCATTCTGAATGGAGAGTAATCCGTTCAGGATGCATCAGGATGTCTTCAGTTCCGGTACGGAACGTTTGTTGGCCGGAGAAAATACCGCAGCATGCTGCGCTTTTTGCTCCGGCCAAAAATCCGGAACACTTGCCGCAAGGCCGGATCCGGAATTAATGCCCATTGGAAGGCATTGATCCGGATCCGGCCTTAAGCTAAACGTCGTTTCGGCGCATTGCCGGAGCCGACATTTAGCTTTTTCAGAGTGGTTACCATGGCTGCCGGGACGCTAAAGTCCTGACAGCCATGGTAAGTGTAGCGGGGAGCGGGGAAGCAGTGTACTTACCGTCCGTGCGGCTCCCCGGGCGCTCCAGAGTGACGTCAGGGCGCCCCAAGCGCATGGATCACGTGATCGCATGGATCACGTCATCCATGCGCATGGGGCGCTCTGACGTCATTCTGGAGCGCCCCGGGAGCCGCACGGACTGTAAGTATACCGCTCCCCCGCTCCCCGCTCCTACTATGGCAACCAGGACTTTAATAGCGTCCTGGGTGCCATAGTAACACTGAAAGCATTTGGAAGACGGTTCCGTCTTCAAATGCTTTCAGTACACTTGCGTTTTTCCGGATCCGGAGTGTAATTCCGGCAAGTGGAGTACACGCCGGATCCGGACAACGCAAGTGTGAAAGAGGCCTTACTGTATAAATTTGGACTGTTCAGTAAAGAAACGTTTGGTTCACTATACCATCTGTGTACCTCAATTATTCCCACTACAAATCGGTGTGCCACCGTCACAGGCACTGGCGTCACGAATCCAACAGGGACCTTGCCCCAGGCACTCAAAATACCTGTAACATCCAGGGCACCTCATCCACCATCAGGCCTGGTCCCTACATACCGAGTGTGCCCCAGAGGAACTGTGTCTACCTCTCATTCACTGCCGCATGCCTGCCCAGGGTTCTCCAATACAGTGAGCAACCCTCGATTGCCCAGAACCGTGACCTCGCTTCGCTATACCCTGCAGGTCTGGCGTGCTGCATAAATTGGCGTCACGAATAGGATAACGGGACATTCCTGCGCCATTGCGGATATAAAACTGTGTGCTGAAAATTGCCTTAAAGTGACAAGCCCTAATTGTTTTATTGAAAATTGCTGGGCCCAAGTACTGTCCTAAGTAGCGGTGTGAAGATAGTGTTTTCTCGACTGTTTGCTGCTTGTTTAAGCCACCGCTTGCTGTCAGTGAATAGACAGCGTTTTGCTAAAGATGGCCGCTTAGCTTGCTTGATTTACTGCTGCGTCATCTTCATCCTGAATTGGCGGTAAAAGTTGGTGCCTTTTTGCTGAAAAGAGCGGGAAAAGGCTATCTGTCGGCGCCACCGCCCTGTCTGGACATTTGCATGTCTGCAGAAATGGACTCCGCCTCCCCCATACTGGAGTACCTGGGGGGCGGCCTCCCAGTGCAATGGGAGGATCTGTCTGAACTTATTGGCGCCACCCTGTCGCTCTCCAGAGAAGGATCGAGCATGTTGAAGAGTGAAGACTGCTCTGTTGGGATGTCCGCGCCTGATTTGATAAAGATGGATTGTGTTGGTGTAGAGCCAGAGGACGCTCCACCGGCCTACTCTCCGGGACCGGAGAAACCCGCCTGCCCGCCACCGAGGACGCAACCGGAGACCTACTATGGCTCCTGGAGAGACTTCTTCCAGCCCTCGTTCAAGTGGTCAGCGTTGATGGCAGAGATCCGGGAGGCCGCCATAAAGAAAAATACAAAGTCAAAGATATTCTACGAAGAACTGGCAAAGACCGTTCACGAGCGCCACGCTGACACCCAACCCCGCCTGGAAAGGAGAAAGGGGTTGGTTGTGGCCTTCGACAAGAACCGTGGCTACGGTTTCATACAGGACTATACAACCGGCAGAGACTTATATGTGAATCGGAGATCCGTCAAGCGGAGTTACCTCTCCGAATATATGCATAACCTCCGCGAGGGAGAGGAAGTGGAATTCACCCCTGCCGAGGGCCTGCGAGGCCCATATGCCACTGCCGTGACCCGTCCCAAGAAAGAACCGGAGGACTGGGAGGCCGATGAGGACTACTCTGGCTGCGAGCGCGAACCAGCGCGCTCTCCAGAACCGGCCCATCACGCATTCCAAGAGCGGGGCTCTTTCATTGGCCCGAATGTTTTCTGGCAGCCCACAGTATTGGAAAAATGGGTGAGCCCCTATCCATCCCCCGAGTTGCCTCGCCGGGAGAAAACGATGCAAGAGATGGAGAATCTGAAAAGACTCCACGTTACCCTGGACAATATCCGGAAGGGTAAAAGACCTGATGCGCCACCTGAGCCTGCAGCAGCTGCGCAGGATGCACCTTCTATGGTACAAGTGCCGGCGGCGACAGCGGAGGACAGCGATCCTGAGACCGCAGATCGTCCGTCTGGAGGAAAAGCTGCGGGAGTTACGCAGAATTGCCACCGCCAGGATCCAGACGCCACCGAGGAAGGAAGAGGTAAGGGTACCTGTCCCTACCAGTCGGCCACCTTCTGCTACCACGGCTGCGTTGAGGCCCCCAAGAAGGCCCTCTCACACTGTGACTTGCTGCGTAGAGCCAGTTGTTCCAGAGCCCGCCGGACCGCTTGCGGCGGCGGTACATAGGCCAGCACAACCTACAATCGTTATCCCTGCACCGGTGCGGTCAGCAACTGTCATTACCCCTAGGCCTATGGGGCCAATACCTATTAGGGGTCCCTTTATGCTGCAGCTGCCCCCTAATACCGTGTTGTGGGCACAACCGCCTGTTGAGGCTTACTACAGGCCTCATTTGCAAGCAGAGCCAGGGAGCACCGCTGAAATGCAAAGCGATTATGACATGCCCCTGTGAATTGGCCTGCTAGGCCGTTGATTTGTTTTGCTTCCATCAAGGGACCTTATTGCCGAGGATTAACCCTTCCAGGACAGGAGTCCTTTGTTTTGGTCCTTTGTTGCTGCTGCCAGTTACCCACGGCTCAGTGGTGGTGGTCACCCACTGAAATACCAATTGCTGCAAAGCCATCTTGTTTACAGGACCTCCTGCCTGCTTCTACCTTATTACACCAAGTTGTGCCTGTTTCTATGTGGCACCTTTAACCCTTTAACCCCCTTTTCAGGTTGAGTAAGGGTATTACAGCACTTGTTTTTATATATATGCCAATTGAATAATGTGGGCCATTTTTATGTGCTGCCATTTTATTGTGCAACTTAATTCCAAGGAAACGTGCCCAGTGATAGACTCAAAAGTACCTGAGCCTCTGAGATATTGCTCTTTTAAAGAAATGTGCCCAGAGATGGACTCCACTGTAAGAGAGCCTCTGTGATCGTCTACCTTGCCTGTATCTTGCTTTGCTGATGAAAGACACTTACTCAAAATAAGAAAGAAACCTGGGTACGGACTCATATTTGTTCCTTGAGCCTCCAAGAACTTTTAAACTGTTTACATTTTTCTGCTGTTCTATTATGGACGTTTTGCACTTATGGACTATCCTGGTTATAATGATACGCTGCACCAGGTCAGCGCCCCTGTTCCCTCACACTATCCTGAGAGAAGAGAACGACGCCCCTTTTCACCGTTACTTGTTCCTAAGCCAGTGGAACTGCCTGATTTTATGCATATAATGTATTCTTGCAAATGTAGATGAAATTTTCCTGCTTTGCACTATTTTCTCTTTTTCAGGTGCAGTATCCAGCTGGGCAGGGCCCCTCCATGTTGCGCCGAGGACGGGCAACGTTATAGCGTGGTGGTATGTAGTGTCCCACTAGGTAAAGGTGGGCACTACACAAGGGTCAATTGGTGCGCGCGTTACTCCTACTCACAAGGGACAGAAATGTTATATTTTATTATGCATTTTATGTATTTTCTAATGTGTTTTATATGTAATGTTCCCCTGTATGATGCAATAGCAGGCCTAGCTGGGTGTAGTTAGACATCCCAGACACTAGAGGGAGATAGGGAGCCCCTAGTATAAATGTCCAGGCCCAGACAGGGAGTTCAGAGTTCAGAGTCAGGAGTCTGCAGAGACAGAAGTTAGAAGGCACCAGCCAGGGACAAGCTGAGGGCCTCCTCCTGACATGCAGTTAGACAGCCCAGGCTACTAGTTGTTACCAGGAGGCTAGTAGAGGGATCCTAGCCTACCTGCGCATCAAGAGAGCCGTAGTTAGCTCTGAAGACACCCCGGTTGCAGGACGTCGCCTCCTGGGAGAAACCACAGCCCTGCAGCAATAAAGCCAACATACTACAGGCAAAGATAAGTAACCCTGATAGGCAGATGCTTTAGGAAGAAAAGCAAGGATTTAATACGAGAGGAAGATATATATATACCAAGGATTTAAGCCACCATTTAGGCATCCGGGCCTTGGGATTGAAACCAGACAGGAGTTCTAGAAAGGAACAGTGTACGCTATTTCTGAGGAAAGGTACAACCTGATTCTGAGTACATTGTGGATTTACCCTCTGAGTATCTTGCATAACTTATACCTGCCATCTTGTGGAATAAAGCCTGCTGGCAAGCTGTAATACAAAGGACTGTATAACTACCTTACTGTATAAAGTTGGACTGTTCAGTAAAGAAACGTTTGGTTCACTATACCATCTGTGTACCTCAATTATTCCCACTACAAATCGGTGTGCAACCGTCACAGGCACTGGCGTCACGAATCCAACAGGGACCTTGCCCCAGGCACTCAAAATACCTGTAACATCCAGGGCACCTCATCCACCATCAGGCCTGGTCCCTACATACCGAGTGTGCCCCAGAGGAACTGTGTCTACCTCTCATTCACTGCCGCATGCCTGCCCAGGGTTCTCCAATACAGTGAGCAACCCTCGATTGCCCAGAACCGTGACCTCGCTTCGCTATACCCTGCAGGTCTGGCATGCTGCACTAACCTCAGGGGGGCTGCCTGGGTGAAAATCAGGGCTGAACCCAGACAACCCCTTTAATATGTCTTTTTTTTACATGTGTTCGCCATAGAAAAAAAGTCAAGAACCAATGGCGGAAATGCAGAGTTTTTGTTGAATTCCACTCCATAATTAATTGCTTAATAGCTTTGCAACACATTATACAGTACATTAAATGTTGCGTTACATTCAGTAGTTAATAAGGTCCTCAAAGATACGTCCATTCCTTTATGGGTTTATGCAAGAAATATAATTATTTTATTAGGTAATTTCATGACATCTCCTTTATTCATGTACGCCTTATATCACTATAGATGGAAAGTGAGCTCAAGGCATTTACTAAACAGACATGGGGAATAGACACATACCATGTTGCTTGATCTCTGTACACTATTGAATTCTCTCTGCAAACATGCTGCTTCACCATCTAATTACAAGTAACTTTGCCTGATCTCCTCTCTGTAATAGGTAATTGGACCTTTTGACTTGTCTGCTAATGGATTGCAATGTAACCTGTAATATCCTGGGTTTGCCTTGTTTGGAGACAGTGATTAAAGTTAATTAGATCCTAAACACTCTCATACACATTGTGCACTATGATAAATGAGGATGCTGTATGTGCAAAGGTACTCTGTCAGGATATAACCTCACGAAGATTAGAAAGTAATGGTTTCGTCTACTTGCAAGCATGAGCCTGTTTCCTTGGAAGCACCATATGACAGACACAAAATTCCTAATGGAGTGAAAAATATTCCTTTTTATGGATTCCATGCATTCCACAAGCAGTACCAGGAAACAAATGATTTCCCATTAAGAAAATGATCCACTTATAGGCAGAAAGCAGATAAAGTACATGTTTTGCCATGTTTACCAATACGTGAACACAATTGTATTCACACAAAAGAAACATTCATTCAAAACTAACTGAATGTGAGATAAAAGGCTATATTTTCATAGACTGAAAGTATATTTTCTATGTAATCTATTTTCTATGTAAAAACGTAGCACTACAAAAGATGACAAGGTCAGATACATGGCTTTAGAAATACAAATGCAAATTGGTCCATTTACCCACTTAAAGACCGGCGCCGTATGCGGTATGCCAGACCAAACAGGGGAATTATACGTGAGGTCACGGTGTGAGCAATAGGTGGGCCGAGGTCAATACAGTTCTGGTTACTCACGGTTACGTCGTACCTTGGCAGGCTTGCATAAGTGAAGAGGAGAACGGCACAATAATTCTCTGGGGCACACTCTGGTGTAAGGGACACAGGCCAGATGGTGGTTTGAGGTGCCCTTGATGGTCTGTATTAATGTGCCTGTGGCAAGGTCCCTTGTAGTCGTGATGCCAGTACCTTTTGTGGTGGTACAACCATTTACTGTAGTGTTAATTGAGGAACTGAAGACTGAGACGAGGATGGTGTAATTCAACTTAAAACTTTTACTGAACGTTACTCCTGGTAACAGTAACATCAAAGTATAGTACAGTCTCTTTAAGTGGACAGAGGTAACACTTCTACAGGTCCACTGCTGACAGGTGTAATGTCTGTCTCTCTAGCTATTAAATGATACAGATTTATGTGCTTACTGGTAGAGGACTTTTATGCTGGTTCTTGTTATCCCAGTGCAGGTTAGTGAGGCTGCCGGAGGCTGGTAAATCCTTCACTTTTGAATCCAAAGGTCCTAAGGCATTTGTAGAGATGGCCGTAACCCTTTGGGGGTCTCCTTCTTTAGTATTCTTTGAATTTATATCCTGCTGAGTCAATGAAGCACTTCAACTCAGGGATCAAAACTCCAGACTGACACACCCAGACTGCACACTCTGCTAGACTGCACTGCACCTAGACTAGGCCTGAGCTGGACTATATATATGGGACGTATTATCTCCCCCTAGTGGTAGGCTTAGTGTAATGCAATTTAAGTACACCTGTAAGCAGGGATTATACATAAAGATGAATTGCAGCATAAAAACAGGCTATATAAGAAATGCAAAGCAATACACAACAACTTTGCAGTACCCACGAGGGTAGTGGGACACTGCACGTACATGTATGCTGCAGCTTGACGTGACTTAAGGACCAGTGCCGTACATGGTCTCATTAATCAGAACCCTACATCGGCATATGCTAGACCCCTAGGTTGGACCCCATTAAGTGCAGCAAAGATGATGAAGTTCTGGGGACTCGTGCTTCATATGGGCGTTGTAAAGAAGCCAAATGTTAGACAATATTGAAGTTCAGACATTTTCTACCAGACTCTTCTACAGCAAGACCATGACCTGGAAGCAATGTGAGTCAATTAGGAAATTCCTACACTACAACGACAATGCACAGTGCACACCCCAAAACGACCCAACATATGACTGTCTGTTCAAGGTTAGGGCTGTCATTGACCACTTTACCACCAAGTTTGCTGAGGTGTACAACCCATATAAAAATTTCAGTGTAGATGAGTCCCTATTACTTTTCAAAGGGAGGATTAGATTCCCCCAGTACTTGCCAAGTAAACGAGCAAGGTATGGCATAAAGATATACAAACTTTGTGAGAGTAGCACCGGGTACACCCACATGTTGCGCATTTACAAAGAGGAAGATTCCCAGATAGAACCCCCAGAATGCCCCCCCATCCTAGGAGTTAGTGGGAAGATTGTGTGGGACTTACTGCACCCACTGCTGGATAGGGGTTACCACCTCTATGTGGATAACTATTATACCAGCATACCCCTATTCGTGTCCCTAACTGCCAGAGGTACTGTGGCTTGCGGCACAGTGTGCAAAAATCAGAGAGGCCTCCCTAGATCCCTGGGCAACCACTGAGAATGGGTGAAAGTAGGGCTCTCCTCCATGAGAACATGCTGGTGGTTAAGTACAAGGACAAGAGGAACATCCTTGTACTGACCACCATTCACACTAACACCAGCTCCCCTGCTCCTGTACGAGGTACCACAACTACTAACCCCCAAATCAGTTTGTATTCTGGACTACAACAGGCACATGGGAGGGGTGGATCTTTCAGATCAACTTCTGAAGCCCTACAGTGCCACACAAAAAACTAATGGTACAAAAAGCTGCCCATACACATTGTACAGATGGCAGTGTGCAATGCGTACGTGCTATTTCAATCTGCAGGCCACACAGGAACATTCCTTCAGTTCCAAGAGGTGGTTATCAAGGCCCTAATTGTTCAAAGCCAGGCCGGGGAGAATCCCAGTACTTCAGGAAGTCATGGTACCAGGGCAACATTTTCCAGGTCAAGTACCCTAGACAGCAAGGAAGGGAAGGACCCAAAAAAGATGCAGGGTGTTTTCCAAAAGGGGGATAAGGAAAGACACCATTTACCACGGTGAAACCTGCCCTGAAAAACCTGCCTTGTGCATGCAGGAGTGTTTTAAAATTTACCACATCCATGGAGTATTTAATTTAATCCATGATGTACCCTCTAGTTTTACCACCTTATATCTCTGATTTAGTCCGCATAGCTTACAAATCCACTTTTCACCAACCAGTACATATTCATTTCTGTGAAACACCTGCCCTTTCCACCCCTTAAAATGTCCGTATGGGGGTGCTCTTTCCAAAACGGGGTCATTTCTTGGGGTTTTTAATTTCTGTGACCTCAGGAATTTTTTTAATGTGACATGGCACCTAAAATCCATGTCTGCCAATTCCGGCATGCTAGCAAAATCCATATTTTGCTGTTTGCCTGCTCTGCACCCATACAGCAGTCTACAAGCACATATGGGGTGTTTTCTGAATGGGGAGAAAATGGGGAACACATACTGGGGTGCATTTTCTCCTTTAACCCCTTGTGAAAGTGAAAAATTGGGGTCTTCTAGTAAGGCCTCATGCACACAACCGTTTTTTTTTTTTGCGGTCCGCAAAAACGGGTTCCGTAGTTCCGTGATCCGTGTCCGTTTTTTCTTCCGTGGGTCTTCCTTGATTTTTGGAGGATCCACGGACATGAAAAGTGAAAAAAAAAACTGTCAAGTTTGCATTGAAAATGATAGGAAAAACGGACACGGATCACGGACGCGGATGACTATCTTGTGTGCATCCATTATTTTTCACGGACCCATTGACTTGAATGGGTCCGTGAACCATTGTCCGTGAAAAAAATAGGACAGGTCCTATTTTTTTCACGGACTGGAAAAACGGATCACGGACGCGGAAGCCAAACGATGCATTTTCAGATTTTTCCACGGACCCATTGAAAGTCAATGGGTCTGCGAAAAAAAACGGAAAACGGAACAACAGCCGCGGATGCACACAACGGTCGTGTGCATGAGGCCTAATTTTCATTTTCACAAATGGGTGCTTTGAAATCCTTTAAGGGTGGGTTCACACTAGTGTTAGGTATTCCGTTATGGCTTTACATTATAGCATGGTTATAACGGAAAGTAACGGAACGCCCAGACAGAATGCAAAACGGAAACCTTTAAAAAGGCCCAGACGGATCCGTTATGCTTTCCCAAAGACTTCTATTAGGATGGAGACCAAACTGAATGCCTTTTAAAGGCTTCCGTTTTGCATTCCGTCATAATACAAGTCTATGGGCAGAAGAACGGATCCTTCCTTCCGTCTTATGGATTCCGTTATTTTCCGTTAACAGAATCCCTAACGCTAGTGTGAACCCACCCTAACAAGTGTTTCTGCCTTCTGTGAGACACCTATTTGCTGAAAAATACCCTTTCCACCACTTAAAATGTTCGTACGGCAGTGCTCTTTTCAAAATGGTGCACTTCTTTGGGTTTTTAATTTCTGGGCACCTCAGGAATTTTTTTAATGCGACATAGCACCTAAAATCTATGTTGGCCAATTCAGGCCTGCCAGCAAAATCCATATTTTGCTGTTTGCCTGCTGTGCGCCCATACATCAGTTTTTGAGTACATGTGGTGTGTTTCTGTAAACTTCAGCTTCAGGGTAATAGATTTTGAGTTTTGTTTGGCTTTTAACACTTGATGTATTAAAGAAAAATGGAATAAAATGTAAAATCTGCTAAAAAAAAAAGTGACATTTTGAAATTAAATTCTCATTTTCCTTTCATTCTCGTGGGGCACCAAAAGCGTTAAAAAGTTTGTAAAATCATTTTGAATAGCTTGAGGGTTGTAGTTTCTAAAATGGGGTGGTTTTTAATATGCAAGCCCCACAAAGTGACTTTTAACTGAACTGGTCACTTAAAAAAATTGGGTTTTGGAAATTTTCTTAAAAATTTTAAGATTTGCTACTAAACTTCTAAGGCTAGTTTCACACTTGCGGCAGGACGGATCCGACATGCTGTTCAGTCCGACTACTAGTCTGGACACATTTGGACTGGACATGGATTTAAATCGTTTTTTTTCGCAGCATACGGCTTAAAAGCCACTTTTCAAATGTATCCACGCATGACCCTGTCCCCATTGAAAATGTGCAATCATTATTAAATCTGCAGTAGTTTGGTTTAAGGCTTAAGAGCCACTATATGCCTCCGAAAATATATCACCCTAGTGAAACCTACATAGAACTTGTACAACGTGATATTGCTTTATTACTTGCGAAATTTAAAAAGGGTGATTATTTTATACACCACAATTTGTCCGTTGAGGAAAGACAGGTAGTCACTCATTTGGTTGATGATGACTCCCTGGTCTTTAAGCCTGCGGACAAAGGCGGAGCCCTTGTCATACTAGATAAAGATTACTATGTCAAGGAGATTCTTGGACAATTATCTGACCACAATGTCTATGAAATATTGCAGGGGGATCCGGTCTGGACAATAAAGCGGGAGCTACAGGTTTTGGTTGATGAGAACCTAGCACAACATGTCATTGACAAAAAATTAGCGGAATTTTTAATCAACCAACATCCTGTGACACCCGTGTTTTATACACTTCCGAAAGTGCATAAATCCCTGGATCAGCCTCCGGGTCGCCCGATAGTTGCAGCTACGGATTCAGTCCTATCTCCCCCCGCAATATTTCTTGACAAAGTGTTGACTCCTCTTACTAAAAAGGGCCCTTCCTACCTTAGGGACACACAACATTTTTTGGAGACAGTACGAGAGATTGAGCTGTCGCATGATTGCATCCTGGTCACTCTAGATGTCTGCAGCTTATATACTAGCATAACTCATGAAAAAGGTCTGGAATCTGTCCAGGCATTACTAGATGACAGCACATACACAGTGCAGGAAAAAAAAATCTTTTTGTCCTTACTTTCTATTGTTTTGCGCCGCAATTATTTTTTATTTCAGGACACTTTTTTTCAGCAGCGGTGTGGGACCGCGATGGGGTCCAATGCTGCACCGCCATACGCAAATTGCTATATGGCACATTTTGAGAGAGAGTATATCTACCCAAGTGAGCTATATCGGAATCACTGTATATTTTGGAAACGTTTCATAGATGATGTTTTTTGCGTATGGCGGTGCAGCATTGAGACCCTTATGTCCTTTGTGGACTACATCAACAATGTAAGACCTGAGCTGAAATTTACCCTGCACCAAGATTCACAACGTGTCTCCTTCCTTGACACATGGGTGATTAGAGGAATTGACAACAGGATTACCACTGACTTGTATGTCAAGAAAACTGACAGAAATAGCCTCTTGTCATTCCATAGTAATCACCCTTCAACTGTAAAAAAATCTCTGCCATACTCGCAATACAGAAGAGTGGCCAATATTGTCATGGATCAGGACACACGTGATCTTAGGTTGCGGGAAATGACCCAAAAGTTTGTAGATAGAGGCTATCCCCCCCATTTACTACATGAACAGCGAGACAAGATAGAAAATCCCGTAGAACCATCAGAAAAGAAAGATAAAGGACAAAGAATACCACTAATTGTAAAATATCATCCTTGGATGGACCGTGTCAAAGCTGTCATTAACAAACACTGGAATATTTTACAAAAATCATATCCCACAATTCAGGAGTTTAGGGATCGTCCCATGGTGTGCTATAAGCGTAATAAAAATATTAGGGACATGATTGTCCGGGCGGACATAGGAAGTGACAGGATGCTCAGGCGACAGCTCACTCTCTCTACGGTTAGGAAGGGAACATTTCCCTGTCTTAACTGTGTCCATTGTTCTAATGTCATCAAAGGCTCCAACATATCACACCCACAGACAGGACAACAAATCCCCATTCGGGGTTATTTTACATGTGATAGTAGTTTTGTAATTTATTTACTTAAATGTCCCTGTGGGTTGTGCTATGTTGGAGAGACAACAATGCGCATGAAAGACCGGGTAGGGAAACATAAGTCTACAATTAGGAAGGAAAACACTTTGTTACCTATTCCCCAGCATTTTAAAGAAAAAAATCATCGCATCTCACAACTGCGTTTTCAAATTTTAGAAGAAGTGACCTTACCTCGACGTGGAGGAAATCGGATCCAGATGCTCCACCAGCGTGAAGCATATTGGATCCATCGACTTGAGACGCTTGCCCCTAAAGGCCTCAATAAGGAATACTCACTGAGTAGTTTCATATGATTCAATTTGTGGAACGTATGATTATGAATTGTTATTTTGCATTTAATGTATGCTTTTTGTTCTGTAACTAATCACGGATGCCTCAGATCCTTAAACATAGTCTGTATATAGTATGGATCTTTAATATTGCATCGCAATCTATCTTTTGAAAGATCCAATATTGTTTGGATCAGTTGCGTAGCAATATGATGTCATGAGACAAGCCATGTGACCGGGATTTTATTCTGGAGTCACGTGATTTCTTATATGATTAGGAGACGGCTTAACTTCAGTGTATCAGTACATATTATGAAAAATGTTCAAATCTGGTGTGCAAGTGATTATAGAATACCCAGATATATAACAGTACATGGATTCAGATACATGTCTTAACGTACTCCATCTATAGTTAGATTCAACTTGTTTCGGACTGTTTGCGTAGCAATATGATGCTATAGTCGCGTGACTGGTCACATGGCTGGGGGCGGCTCAGTCCGGCCCCGATCATGTGATCACTTGCGTGGCTAGGAGGCGGGTTATTTGAATTGTATTTAAATGGTGCCTTGTGTATGTGAAATTGAGCTGTTATCACCTGTACTTTGACAAAGACACAGATTGGTGTCGAAACGCGCGTCACATATGGGTGACGAATAAAGAAAGCTTTTCTTCACTATTGGAATTACGGAGTGCTGGTCTTTCTATTGCAAGTATCCGAGGTATCAACCTATTGACCGTGCACCTGGACCCCGACTGAAGCACAGTGCCGCCCATTTGTTTCTAATTGATGCTGTTCACCATGTCGGATCCGTCCTGCGGCTATTTCGCCGTGCCCCCGGGCCGCCGCTCCGTCCCCATTGACTATAATGGGGACGGGGGCGGAGCTCCGGCGCAGCACGGCGGTGCACGGCGAAAGCCGCCGGACTAAAAAAACCTGACATGCAGTAATTTTAGCCTTTCGCCGTGCACCGCCGTGCTGCGCCGGAGCTCCGCCCCCGTCCCCATTACAGTCAATGGGGACGGAGCGGCAGCCCGGGGGCACAGCGAAATAGCCGCAGGACGGATCCGACATGGTGAACAGCGTGTCGGATCCGTCCTGCCGCAAGTGTGAAAGTACCCTAAGCCATATACAGTGGGGGAAATAATTATTTGACCCCTCACTGATTTTGTAAGTTTGGTCCAATGACAAAGAAATGAAAAGTCTCAGAACAGTATCATTTCAATGTAGGTTTATTGTAACAGTGGCAGATAGCACATCAAAAGGAAAATCGAAAAAAAAACTTTAAATAAAAGATAGCAACTGATTTGCATTTCATTGAGTGAAATAAGTATTTGAACCCCTACCAACCATTAAGAGTTCTGGCTCCCACAGAGTGGTTAGACACTTCTACTCAATTAGTCACCCTCATTAAGGACACCTGTCTTAACTAGTCACCTGTATAAAAGACACCTGTCCACAGAATCAATCAATCAAGCAGGACTCCAAACTCTCCAACATGGGAAAGACCAAAGAGCTGTCCAAGGATGTCAGAGACAAAATTGTAGACCTGCACAAGGCTGGAATGGGCTACAAAACCATTAGCAAGAAGCTGGGAGAGAAGGTGACAACTGTTGGTGCGATTGTTCGAAAATGGAAGGAGCACAAAATGACCATCAATCGACTCGCTCTGGGGCTCCACGCAAGATCTCACCTCGTGGGGTGTCAATGGTTCTGAGAAAGGTGAAAAAGCATCCTAGAACTACACGGGAGGAGTTAGGTTAATGACCTCAAATTAGCAGGGACCACAGTCACCAAGAAAACCATTGAAACACATTACACCGCAATGGATTAAAATCCTGCAGGGCTCGCAAGGTCCCCCTGCTCAGGAAGGCACATGTGCAGGCCCGTCTGAAGTTTGCCAATGAACACCTGAATGATTCAGAGAGTGACTGGGAGAAGGTGCTGTGGTCTGATGAGACCAAAATAGAGCTCTTTGGCATTAACTCACTCGCTGTGTTTGGAGGAAGAAAAATGCTGCCTATGACCCCCCAAAACACCGTCCCCACCGTCAAGCATGGGGTGGAAACATTTTTGCTTTGGGGGTGTTTTTCTGCTAGGGCACAGGACAACTTATTCGCATAAACGGAAAATGGACGGAGCCATGTATCGTGAAATCCTGAGCGACAACCTCCTTCCCTCTGCCAGGGAAACTGAAAATGGGTCGTGGATGGGGTGTTCCAGCACGACAATGACCCAAAACATACAGCAAAGGCAACAAAGGAGTGGCTCAAGAAGAAGCACATTAAGGTCATGGAGTGGCCTAGTCAGTCCTCCGGACCTTATCCAATCGAAAACCTATGGAGGGAGCTCAAGCTCAGAGTTGCACAGAGACAGCCTCGGAAACCTTAGGGATTTAGATGATCTGCAAAGAGGAGTGGACCAACATTCCTCCTAAAAATGTGCGCAACTTGGTCATCAATTACAAGAAAACGTTTGACCTCTGTGCTTGCAAACAAGGGTTTTTCCACCAAGTATTAAGTCTTTTTTTGTTAGAGGGTTCAAATACTTATTTCACTCAATGAAATGCAAATCAGTTGCTATCTTTTATTTAAAGTTATTTTTTCGATTTTCCTTTTGATGTGCTATCTGCCACTGTTACAATAAACCTACCATTGAAATGATACTGTTCTGAGACTTTTCATTTCTTTGTCATTGGACAAACTTACAAAATCAGTGAGGGGGTCAAATAATTATTTCCCCACTGTAATGTCCCAAAATAATAAAATGTCATTTTCAAAATGATCCAAACATGAAGTAGACATATGGGGAATGTAAAGTAATAACTCGTTTGGAGTCTATTATAAAAGTAGAGGAATTGTAATTTGTAAATTTGCTAATTTTTTCCAATTTTTTTGTAAATTTGGTATTTTTTTATAATAAAAATGAAATATTTTGACTCAAGTTTACCACTGTCATGAAGTACAATATGTTACGAGAAAACAATATCAGAATGGCCTGGATAAGTAAAGTTTTACAGCAAGACACAGAGGCTCATATTGCTATCTCCTTCTTTACTGTCCACCAATAGCAGCAAAGGAAAAAATGTACAAACAAGAAATAACCGTAGCAACCAAGGTCCCTCCCCTACAGCCCCTATAATAGGCAGCTCCTCCTGTGGACCTTCCTCTTTCTTTGCTGCTGCCACCAGTTAAGTACACCTATATACTTCTCTTGTGACATTGCTGTACTCTGTTATATTTTTGCAGGTTATGGTTTGGTTGCGCTGCCTTCCTCTAGGGTGACTAACCCTTGCCTGCAGCGCTCCCTCGTGGGTTTCTACCCACTTTGTTATCCCCATTAAGTTTCTTCTCCTGTCACTGCCTCCCATTGCGGCTTCTACTACCTCCCATTGCGGCTTCTGCTCCACTTGGCTTACCTCCATTTCCCCTTACCGCGCACCTCCCGGTCCCGCCGCTTTCCTCCGCGTTAGGAGGCGGGCCTCCCCCCCCTTTTTGCTGCGCCATACCTTGCCCGCGATTCGGGCCTCGCTCCCCAGCCGGCTGCGAGATCTCGCGAGATCTCGGCGGCCATCTTCTTGTGATGATGTGTTAGTCTCGCGAGATCTCGCGGCCATTTTCAATTAAAAGGACGTGATTTCTCGCGGATTTCGTCCGTCTCTTCCGCCCCACAGCACTTCCTGCATCCCTGCACGCTGCTCCTGCCGGCCGCTCGTTTCTCCATCTGGGGGTACCTGTTTGATTGCGTGGAATATCAGGCGCTTAGCAGTGCTAGGGTTAGGGTTATTGCATAGCCCTATTTGCCTCCTCTTACTGAGCCTGCCAGATTTATTCTCCCTCATCATGTCCCACTCTGGCCCAGACTCCCCACCATTAATATTCCCCCTCCTCTCCTGAGGATCAAAGGGCCACTGGGGAGGATGGGCACAGGCCGCTGGCACTTCAGCGCTCTGTGTCTGTTGCCATCATGGCGGCCATGGTTCCAGGACCACTAGTATTATCCAGAGCATTACTCAGGCGCTATCTGCTCAGCCTACCAGAGTAGCTCTGCAAAATACCAGACCACACCGCAGTCTACTATACTGAACCTCCTGTTCCACAGGAGAACCGAGACTGTGTTCCACAGGAGAACCTGACTGGTGTGCATCCTGCCACCCAAGATCACGTGCACAGTTCACGTAAGAGGACCTCATCACGCCAGGCAGAACGGGCGCAAACATGGAAATGTGCTAGAGCACAATCCCCTAATGAGTCTGACTCTGACAGAGCATCGGACGAGGAGGCTTTTGCGGATGTGGATTATATATCAGAGGAGGATGTCTCTCTCCCTATTCCAGGCCCCTCAGTCTCGCTCCTGCGGCCTCCTTGGCCAAGGACGTAGCATCCTCCTCCGCCACTAACCTGTCTGACACATTGTTAGACTCAGCGGGCGAACCTATGTTCGACCCAGACGCTCTAGCATCACCCTAGGGTGGGCGGAGTGGCTCCCCACTGAGCATGTGGGAAGATATTTGGAGCACTGGGTGCGACACCCTCTAAGCAGGGAAGCGCGGAGGTAAACTTAGGGCTTGATGCCCCAGGCCACTAGTCCCCCAACCAAGGTGTGTGACACACCCTTAGTGGATCCCAAAATGTCACAGTTTTTGGCCAAAACGGGTTGGAACCCCAAAAAGGGCCTGGACTCAGCTCTACGCAGCTGCCAGGACAAACTGTTGGATGTCTTCAGCCCATTGGCCAAGATCTTTGAGCTAGCTGAGGCAGCTAGGACTGAGGGCTCTCCTATTGACCCGGAGGAGTTACGGGGTTGGACCCAAAGGGCGATCTGCATCGCCGGGAATGCCAACACCTTCTTAGCGATCGAAAGGCGCAAAGCCATATTGTTTAAAATCGACCCCAAATTATCTAATTTGGCTCTCACAGAAGCCGGTAAGGACGCCCAGGGCCTCCTGTTTGGTGACTCATTCATAAAGGATATGGGTCGATTTGTAGGAACATTCACCGCGCTCGACAAGGCCCAGTCATCTATGCGCAGGGTTTTCCAGGGATGGGTCTCTAATAGGGCCGGCAGTAGCAGGGGCCGCCTGTCCGGCCGTACAAGCTTTCAGGCCCGTGGCGCAGGAAGAGGTTCCTTTGGACAGCGACCTCCCTTCCAGGAACAGCGCAACCCCTCCCCCTTCTTCTCGACCAGAGGAGGCCAGTGGCGATCTCGCTCCTTCAGAGGCAACCCCAACTCTCGCAGGCCTTTTGGTAAGTCCTCCCCAGATTGGGGATTCTACGGCCCCTTGTGTAGGGGGCAGACTCCAAAATTTTTTCCGTGCCTGGGAACTCATCACATCAGACCTATGGGTCCTGAACACGGTCAGGGGCTTCCACATAGAGCTCACGGGGTCCCCAAACCTTGTCCCCCCCCCCCCCCGTACCGTTATCGGGCCCAGATTATGCGCTAGTAGACGCTGAACTGTTGTCTCTCCTCCACAAGCAGGCGATAGAGCAGGCCCCTCCTTCAATGCGGGGTGTCCTCAGCAACATATTCTTCGTTCAGAAAAAAGGCGGTCATCAACCTTCACGCTCTGAACACGGTGATGCGCTACCGTCATTTCAAGATGGAAGAGGAGAGATCTGGAGGTTCACCTGTCTCCCATTCGGATTGTCTTCGGCACCTTGGTGCTTCACCAAACTGCTGCGTCCGGTCATGTCCTGGTTGAGGAGTCGGGGCGTACGCCTCATCATTTACCTGGACGACATCCTTCTAATGCACCAATCCAGTTCGGTGTTGCTGGAACATCTCCGGTGGACGGCGGACCTACTGACGGATCTAGGTTTTCTCCTCAACACAGAGAAGTCATGCCTCATCCCATCACAACGGATGGAATTCCTGGGCTTCATGGTGGATTCGGTCAGGGAATCCCTCAGTCTTCCGCTGACGAAATTGCGTGCGATCCGCAAGGAGCTGAGACATGCTCTGACCACTCCTCACCTGTCCTTACGCCACCTGGCCCGTATCATCGGCCTGTTAGCATCATCAATTCAGGCCGTGTTTCCGGCTCCATTACACTACCCTGCCCTCCAGCATCTGAAGATTGCACATCTTCGGTCCGGTGCCTCATTTGCGGACGTGGTGGTCCTGGACACAGAAGCCCAGGAGGAATTGCGCTGGTGGATCGCCAATCTGGAAGCATGGAATGGCAGAGCGATCTTCGGATTCCAACCGGAATTCACTGTGGAGTCGGATGCGAGCCTCCAGGGTTGGGGCGCTCATTGCAACGGAGTCTCCACGGGGGGATCTTGGTCGGTGGCGGAAGCTCGCCTCCATATCAACGCTTTGGAACTTCTGTCCGGCTCCTTCGCAGTCAAGAGCTTCTCCAACGGGATTGCCAATGCGTGCATCAGACTGCGGATGGACAATGTCTCGGCTGTCCGCTACGTCAACCGGTTGGGCGGTACTCACTCGTCAACCTTGGCGCATTTGGCGAAGGATTTCTGGTCATATTGCCTCTCCAGGGACATTATGGTGCAGGCGGAGTACTTACCGGGACTGAGCAATGTTCGCGCGGATTGGAACTCTCGCTACTAGGGATGAGCGAACCCGAACTGTATAGTTCGGGTTCGTACCGAATTTTGGGGTGTCCGTGATACGGACCCGAACCCGAACATTTTCGTAAAAGTCTGGGTTCGGGTTCGGTGTTCGGCGCTTTCTTGGCGCTTTTTGAAAGGCTGCAAAGCAGCCAATCAACAAGCGTCATACTACTTGGCCCAAGAGGCCATCACAGCCATGCCTACTATTGGCATGGCTGTGATTGGCCAGTGCACCATGTGACCCAGCCTCTATTTAAGCTGGAGTCACGTAGCGCCGCACGTCACTCTGCTATGATCAGTATAGGGAGAGGTTGCAGCTGCGACGTTAGGGCGAGATTAGGCAGATTAACTCCTCCAAAAGACTTCATTCTGTGATCGATCTGCAGCTGTGGATCATTGAAGTGCTATTATTGACTTGCTCACTTTTTTGAGGCTGCACAGAGCGTTTTTAGATCACTTTTTTTCTGGGGTGATCGGCGGCCATTTTGTGACTTGTGGTGCGCCAGCACGAGCTATCACCAAGTGTATTTAACCATCGATAGTGTGGTTATTTTGTGCTATATCCTAAATCAGCTGCAGGCTGAGCCTGTGTCACCGAAGTGCATTTAACCATCAACAGTCTGGTTATTTTTTGGCCATATACTACATCAGCTGCAGGCTGAGCCTGTGTCACCCAAGTGCATTTAACCATCAACAGTCTGATTATTTTTTGGCCATATACTACATCAGCTGCAGGCTGAGCCTGTGTCACCCAAGTGTATTTAACCATCGATAGTGTGGTTATTTTGTGCTATATCCTACATCAGCTGCAGGCTGAGCCTGTGTCACCCAAGTGCATTTAACCATCAACAGTCTGATTATTTTTTGGCCATATACTACATCTGGTGCAGGCTGAGCCCGTGTCACCCAAGTGCATTTAACCATCAACAGTCTGATTATTTTTGGCCATATACTACATCTGGTGCAGGCTGAGCCTGTGTCACCCAAGTGCATTTAACCATCAACAGTGTGGTTATTTGGCCATATATTACATCAGGGGCAAGTTGAGCCTGTCACCCAGCGCCTAAAAAAGGACCTGACATTCTATTCAACCAAATCTGCCACTGTTTTAGCTGGTCAAGTTATTTGTAGTGACCGTAAAAGCAGACTTTTTGTTCTGGGTTGAAAAAGCATTCCCAAATTTGCCATTCTGAAAATAACTAGTTGTGGATTTGAGGCCTACTTGAAATCTATCCCAAAAAGAAAATCTTACATTGAAGGTATTGATAGGTGCATTCAGAAAACCTAAGACACACGCTAGCGTGCTGATAGAAGTGTAATTCTGTGATTAAAACCTATAACTGTCACACAGCGCAAAAAAAAACAGGGTCTCACAATCTCTATTCAACCAATCTGCACAGTTTTAGCTGGTCAAGTTATTTGTAGTGACCGTAAAGCAGACTTTTTGTTCTGGGTTGAAAAAGCATTCCCAAATTTGCCATTCTGAAAATAACTAGTTTGTGTATTGAGGCCTACTTGAAAACTATCCCAAAAAGAAAATCTTACATTGAAGGTATTGATAGTGTCATTCAGAAATCCTAAGACACACGCTAGCGTGCTGATAGAAGTGTCATTCTGTGATTAAACCTATAACTGTCACACAGCGCAAAAAAAAACAGGTCTCACATCTCTATTCAACCAAATTCTGCACAGTTCTTAGCTGGTCAAGTTATTTGTAGTGACCGTAAAAGCAGACTTTTTGTTCTGGTGGAAAAAGCATTCCAACTTGCCATTCTGAAAATACTAGTTTGTGGTATTTGAGGCCTACTTGAAATCTATCCCAAAAAGAAAATCTTACATTGAAGGTATTGATAGTGTCATTCAGAAAAACCTAAGACACACGCTAGCGTGCTGATAGAAGTGTCATTCTGTGATTAAACCTATAACTGTCACACAGCGCAAAAAAAAACAGGTCTCACATCTCTATTCAACCAAATCTGCACAGTTTTAGCTGGTCAAGTTATTTGTAGTGACCGTAAAAGCAGACTTTTTGTTCTGGGTTGAAAAAGCATTCCCAAATTTGCCATTCTCAAAATAACTAGTTTGTGGTATTTGAGGCCTACTTGAAATCTATCCCAAAAAGAAAATCTTACATTGAAGATATTGATAGTGTCATTCAGAAAAACCTAAGACACACGCTAGCGTGCTGATAGAAGTGTCATTCTGTGATTAAACCTATAACTGTCACACAGCGCAAAAAAAAACAGGTCTCACATCTCTATTCAACCAAATCTGCACAGTTTTAGCTGGTCAAGTTATTTGTAGTGACCGTAAAAGCAGACTTTTTGTTCTGGGTTGAAAAAGCATTCCCAAATTTGCCATTCTGAAAATAACTAGTTTGTGGAATTTGAGGCCTACTTGAAATCTATCCCAAAAAGAAAATCTTACATTGAAGGTATTGATAGTGTCATTCAGAAAAACCTAAGACACACGCTAGCGTGCTGATAGAAGTGTCATTCTGTGATTAAACCTATAACTGTCACACAGCGCAAAAAAAAACAGGTCTCACATCTCTATTCAACCAAATCTGCACAGTTTTAGCTGGTCAAGTTATTTGTAGTGACCGTAAAAGCAGACTTTTTGTAAAGCATTCCCAAATTTGCCATTCTGAAAATAACTAGTTTGTGGTATTTGAGGCCTACTTGAAATCTATCCCAAAAAGAAAATCTTACATTGAAGGTATTGATAGTGTCATTCAGAAAAACCTAAGACACACGCTAGCGTGCTGATAGAAGTGTCATTCTGTGATTAAACCTATAACTGTCACACAGCGCAAAAAAAAAACAGGTCTCACATCTCTATTCAACCAAATCGGCACAGTTTTAGCTGGTCAAGTTATTTGTAGTGACCGGTTTAAAAGCAGACTTTTTGTTCTGGGTTGAAAAAGCATTCCCAAATTTGCCATTCTGAAAATAACTAGTTTGTGGTATTTGAGGCCTACTTGAAATCTATCCAAAAAGAAAATCTTTCATTGAAGGTATTGATAGTGTCATTCAGAAAAACCTAAGACCACGCTAGCGTGCTGATAGAAGTGTCATTCTGTGATTAAACCTATAACTGTCACACAGCGCAAAAAAAAAACAGGTCTCACATCTCTATTCAACCAAATCTGCACAGTTTTAGCTGGTCAAGTATTTGTAGTGACCGTAAATGCAGACTTTTTGTTCTGGGTTGAAAAAGCATTCCCAAATTTGCATTCTGAAAATAACTAGTTTGTGGGATTTGAGGCCTACTTGAAATCTATCCCAAAAAGAAATTCTTACATTGAAGGTATTGATAGTGTCATTCAGAAAAACCCTAAGACACACGCTAGCGTGCTGATAGAAGTGGTCATTCTGTGATTAAACCTATAACTGTCACACAGCGCAAAAAAAAACAGGTCTCTACATCTCTATTCAACCAAATCTGCACAGTTTTAGCTGGTCAAGTTATTTGTAGTGACCGTAAAAGCAGACTTTTTGTTGGGGTTGAAAGCATTTCCAATTTGCCATTCTGAAAATAACTAGGTTTGTGGTATTTGAGGCCTACTTGAATCTATCCCAAAAAGAAAATCTTACATTGAAGGTATTGATAGTGTCATTCAGAAAAACCTAAGACACACGCTAGCGTGCTGATAGAAGTGTCATTCTGTGATTAAACCTATAACTGTCACACAGCGCAAAAATAAAAACAGGGTCTCACATCTCTATGTCAACCAATCTGCACAGTTTTAGCTGGTCAAGTTATTTGTAGTGACCGTTTTAAAGCAGACTTTTTGTTCTGGGTTGAAAAAGCATTCCCAAATTTGCATTCTGAAAATAACTAGTTTGTGGGTATTTGAGGCCTACTTGAAATCTATTCCCAAAAAGAAAATCTTACATTGAAGGTATTGATAGTGTCATTCAGAAAAACCTAAGACACACGCTAGCGTGCTGATAGAAGTGTCATTCTGTGATTAACCTATAACTGTCACACAGCGCAAAAAAAAACAGGTCTCACATCTCTATTCAACCAAATCTGCACAGTTTTAGCTGGTCAAGTTATTTGTAGTGACCGTTAAAAGCAGACTTTTTGTTCTGGGTTGAAAAAGCATTCCCAAATTTGCCATTCTGAAAATAACTAGTTTGGGTATTTGAGGCCTACTTGAAATCTATCCAAAAGAAAATCTTACATGAAGGTATTGATAGTGTCATTCAGAAAAACCTAAGACACTCGCTAGCGTGCTGATAGAAGTGTCATTCTGTGATTAAACCTATAACTGTCACACAGCCGCAAAAAAAAACAGGTCTCACTATCTATTCAACCAAATCTGCACAGTTTTAGCTGGTCAAGTTATTTGTAGTGACCGTAAAAAGCAGACCTTTTTGTTCTGGGTTGAAAAAGCATTCCCAAATTTGCCATCTCTGAAAATAACTAGTTTTGGGTATTTGAGCCTACTTGAAATTCTATCCCAAAAAGAAAATCTACATTGAAGGTATGATAGTGTCATTCAGAAAAACCTAAGACACACGCTAGCGTGCTGATAGAAGTGTCATTCTGTGATTAAACCTTTAACTGTCACACAGCGCAAAAAAAACTGGTCTCACATCTCTATTCAACCAAATCTGCACAGTTTTAGCTGGTCAAGTTATTTGTAGTGACCGTAAAAAGCAGACTTTTTGTTCTGGGTGAAAAAGCATTCCCAAATTTGCCATTCTCAAAATTGTGGTGAACGGGAACAATGAGGAAAACATCTAATAAGGGACGCGGACGTGGACAAGGTCGTGGTGGTGTTAGTGGACCTCTGGTGCTGGGAGAGGGACGTGGCCGTTCTGCCACAGCCACACGTCCTAGTGAACCAACTACCTCAGGTCCCAGTAGCCAGCAGAATTTTACAGCGATATTTGGTGGGGCCCAATGCCGTTCTAAGGATGGTAAGGCCTGAGCAGGTACAGGCATTTGTCAATTGGGTGGCCGACAGTGGATCCAGCACGTTCACATTATCTCCCACCCAGTCTTCTGCAGAAAGCGCACAGATGGCGCATGAAAACCAAGCCATCGTCTGTCACATCACCCCCATGCATATCAGGGAAACTGTCTGAGCCTCAAGTTATGCAGCAGTCTCTTTATGCTGTTTGAAGACTCTGCTGCCAGGGGTTTCCCAAGGGCATCCACCTAGCCCTTCCCCAGGGGTGGAAGGATAGAATGCACTAACGCCAAACCACTTATTTTTCCTGATGATGAGGACATGGGAATACCACCTCAGCACGTCTCTGATGATGACGAAAACACAGGTTGCCAACTGCTGCTCTTTCTGCAGTGTGCAGACTGAACAGGAGGTCAGGGATCAAGACTGGGTGGGAAGACGAGCCAGGGACGATGAGGTCCTAGACCCCACATGGAATGAAGGTCGTGCCACTGACTTTCACAGTTCGGAGGAAGAGGCAGTGGTGAGACCGAGCCAACAGCGTAGCAAAAGAGGAGAGCAGTGGGCAAAATCAGAACACCCGCGCCAAGAGACTCCCGCCTGCTACTGACCGCCGCCATCTGGGAACGAGCCACCCCAAAGGCAGCTTCAAGGAGTTCCTGGCATGGCACTTCTTCAAACAATGTGATGACGACAAGACCCGAGTGGTTTGCACGCTGTGCCATCAGAGCTGAAGCGAGGCATTAAACGTTCTGAAACCTTAGACAACCTGCATGACCAGGCACCTGCATGCAAAGCCATGAACTGCAGTGGAGTAAACACCTTAAAAACAAGGAAGTCACTCCAGGCTCCCCCTGCTACCTCTTCTGCTGCTGCCGCCTCGGCCTCTTCTGCTGCTGCTGCCGCCGCCTCGGCCTTCTTCCTCCGCCTCTGGAGGAACGTTGGCACCTGCCGCCCAGCAACCATGGGATGTACCACCAACACCACCACCTGCGTCACCAAGCATCTCAACCATGTCACACGGCAGCGTTCAGCTCTCCTATCACAAACATTTGAGGAGAAAGCGTAAATTCTCACCTAGCCACCCCTCGACTCCCTGGCCCTGAATGCCAGCATTTCTAAACTACTGGCCTATGAAATGCTGTCATTAGGCTGGTGGAACAACACAGCTTCAAACAGCTCATGTCACTTGCTGTCTCCACAGTATGTTGTTCCCAGCCGCCACTACTTCTCCAAGAGAGCCGTGCCTTCCCTGCACAAACAAGTGTCCGATAAAACAAGTGTGCACTGCGCAACGCCATCTGTGGCAAGGTCCACCTAACCACAGATACGTGGACCAGTAAGCACGGCCAGGGAAGCTATATCTCCCTAACTGCACACTGGGTAAATGTAGTGGCGGGCTGGGCCCCAGGCAGGAGCTGTTTGGCGCACGTCCTTCCGCCGCCAAGGATCGCAGGGCAACATTCTTTGCCTCCTGTCTCCTCCTCCTCCTACTCAGCTTCCTCCTCCTCTTCTTCCACCTGCTCATCCAGTCAGCCACACACCTTCACCACCAACTTCAGCACAGCACGGGGTAAAACGTCAGCAGACCATTCTGAAACTCATATGGTTTGGGGACAGGCCCCACACCGCACAGGAGTTGTGGCGGGGTATAGAACAACAGACCGACGGATGGTTGCTGCCGGGTGAGCCTCAAGCCCGGCCTGGTGGTGTGCGATAATGGGCGAAATCTCGTTGCAGCTCTGGGACTAGCCGGTTTGACGACACATCCCTTGCCTGGCGCATGTGCTGAATTTGGTGGTGCTAGAATGTTCATTCGCAACTAACCCGACATGTCAGAGCTGCTGCATAAAGTGCGGGCCATCTGTTCGCGCTTCCGGCGTTCACACCCTGCCGCTGCTCGCCTGTCTGCGCTTCAGCGTAACTTCGGCCTTCCCGCTCACCGCCTCATATGCGACGTGCCCACCAGGTGGAACTCCACCTTGCATATGCTGGACAGACTGTGCGAGCAGCAGCAGGCCATAGTGGAGTTTCAGCTGCAGCACGCACGGGTCAGTCGCACTGCGGATCAGACCCACTTCACCACCAATGACTGGGCCTCCATGCGAGACCTGTGTGCCCTGTTGTGCTGTTTCGAGTACTCCACCAACATGGCCAGTGGCGATGACGTTGTTATCAGCGTTACAATACCACTTCTATGTCTCCTTGAGAAAACACTTAGGGCAATGATAGAAGAGGAGGTGGCCCAGGAGGAAGAGGAGGAAGAGGGGTCATTTTTAGCACTTTCAGGCCAGTCTCTTCGAAGTGACTCAGAGGGAGGTTTTTTGCAACACCAGAGGCCAGGTACAAATGTGGCCAGGGGGGAAACACAGGACGATGACGATACGCCTCCCACAGAGGACAGCTTGTCCTTACCTCTGGGCAGCCTGGCACACATGAGCGACTACATGCTGCAGTGCCTGCGCAACGACAGCAGAGTTGCCCACATTTTAACGTGTGCGGACTACTGGGTTGCCACCCTGCTGGATCCCCGGTACAAAGACAATGTGCCCACCTTACTTCCTACACTGGAGCGTGATAGGAAGATGCGCGAGTACAAGCGCACGTTGGTAGACGCGCTACTGAGAGCATTCCCAAATGTCACAGGGGAACCAGTGGAAGCCCAAGGCGAAGGCAGAGGAGGAGCAAGAGGTCGCCAACGCAGCTGTGTCACGCCCAGCTCCTCTGAGGGCAGGGTTAGCAAGGCAGAGATGTGGAAAAATTTTGTCAACACGCCACAGCTAAGTGCACCACCACCTGATACGGAACGTGTTAGCAGGAGGCAACATTTCACTAACATGGTGGAACAGTACCTGTGCACACCCCTCCACGTACTGACTGATGGTTCGGCCCCATTCAACTTCTGGGTCTCCAAATTGTCCACGTGGCCAGAGCTAGCCTTTTATGCCTTGGAGGTGCTGGCCTGCCCGGCGGCCAGCGTTTTGTCTGAACGTGTATTCAGCAAGGCAGGGGGCGTCATTACAGACAAACGCAGCCGCCTGTCTACAGCCAATGTGGACAAGCTGACGTTCATAAAAATGAACCAGGCATGGATCCCACAGGACCTGTCCATTCCTTGTGCAGATTAGATATTAACTACCTCCCCTTAACAATATATTATTCTACTCCAGGGCACTTCCTCATTCAATACTATTTTTAATTTCATTTTACCATTATATTGCGGGGCAACCCAAAGTTGATTGAACCTCTCCTCTGTCTGGGTGCCGGGGCCTAAATGTGTGACAGTGGCCTGTTCCAGTGGTGGTTGACGTGAAGCCTGATTCTCTGCTATGACATGAAGACAGATTCTGCGCTGACATAAGGCCAGATTCTTTGTTACGGGACCTTTCTCCTCTGCCTGGGTGCCTGGGCCTAAATGTGTGACAGTGGCCTGTTCCAGTGGTGGGTGACGTGAAGCCTGATTCTCTGCTATGACATGAAGACAGATTCTGCGCTGACATAAGGCCAGATTCTCTGTTACGGGACCGCTCTCCTCTGTCTGGGTGTCGGGGCCTAAATGTGTGACAGTGGCCTGTTCCAGTGGTGGGTGACGTGAAGCCTGATTCTCTGCTATGACATGAAGACTGATTCTGCGGTGACATGAAGCCAGATTCTCTGCTATGGCATGAAGAGACTGATTCTCTGCTGACATGAAGCCAGATTCTTTGCTATGGCATGAAGAGACTGATTCTCTGCTGACGTGAAGCCAGATTCTCTGCTATGGGACCTCTGTCCAATTGATATTGGTTCATTTTTATTTTTTTAATTTTAATTTTAATTCATTTCCCTATCCACGTTTGTTTGCAGGGGATTTACCTACATGTTGCTGCCTTTTGCAGCCCTCTAGCTCTTTCCTGGGCTGTTTTACAGCCTTTTTAGTGCCCAAAAGTTCGGGTCCCCATTGACTTCAATGGGGTTCGGGTTCGGGACGAAGTTCGGTTCGGGTTCGGATCCCGAACCCGAACATTTACGGGAAGTTCGGCCGAACTTCTCGAACCCGAACATCCAGGTGTTCGCTCAACTCTACTCGCTACCTGTCAGACGGCAGTGATTGGCAGTTGTATCCGGAGGTGTTCTCGGCAATTTTGGAAATATGGGGCCCGATGACCATCGATCTCTTCGCCTCACGGCTCAACAAGCAACTCACCCGGTTTTACAGCTGGCGTCCAGATCCGGAATCAGTGGCGGTGGACGCGTTCCTCCAGGACTGGTCTGTCTCCCACCTTTACGCTTTTCCCCCCATTCGCGGTGATCCCACGGACTCTCCTTCAGGTTCGTCGCCATCGGGCGGATTTGGTGCTGGTGGTCCCCTTCTGGGGGTCTCAGGCCTGGTATCCTTCGCTGCTGGAGATCCTAGTGGAGGTACCCCTACTTCTCCCGAATCGCACGGATCTCCTTCGCAACCCTCAAGATCTTCACCACCCACTTCTGCTGGACGGTTCCCTGCAGCTGCTGGCTTGCCAGATCTCCGGACACCTGGAGCTGTCGATGGCATTTCGGAGGCAACTAGACGCCTACTGGACAACGCTTGTGCTCCCGGCACCAGAAAGTCTTATCGGGCAGCCTGGAGAAATTGGTCTGGCTGGTGCTTGGAACGGGACTTGGATCCCGTTTCGGCACCTATAGCTCACCTCCTGCAGTTTCTCACCTCGCTCTTCGAAGCAGGCAATGCCTACAGGACCATCAACCTCTTCAGGTCGGCTATTTCCTCCACCCATCAAGGCTATGAGGGCGTCCCTGCGAGTCAGCACCCTTCTGTCTCTCGTCTGTTGCGAGGCTCTCGGTTGGCGCACCCGCCTCGGCCTCGTTTTTCGACCACCTGGCCTGTCCTTCTTGTCCTCCTGGCCTGATAACTCAGATCTTTCTTTGAGACAACTATCCGCTAAATTATTAGCTCTATTCTGCCTCATTTCTTGCAAGAGGGTCTCGGATGTTCGGGCCCTCGACCACAACGCTCGATCTTTTACCCCTGAGGGCGTCACTTTTAACATTTTGCGTCGCACCAAAACCAACATCAGGTCAGTCTCCTATACCAGTTTTCCTTCTACTCCGGCATTGTGCCCTGTTGCTTGCTTGCAGGAGTACGAGTCCAGGACTAGGGCCCATCGATCTCCTGCGGTGTCACAGCTGTTCCTTTCCATTCGCCATCCTTTCGGACCAGTTTCTAGTCCGACATTGGCACGCTGGCTGAAGTGGATCATGTCCCTGGCTGGGATAGACACTTCCGTCTTCACCGCGCATTCCCCCAGGAGTGCCTCTGCCACCTCTTTGGCGGTTGCAGGGGCCCGGTTAGAGGACGTTCTGCGTTTGGCTGACCGGTCTAATGTCACTAAGTTTAGGGAGTTTTATTTTCGTCCTCCGTCTCATTTGTTTTCTTCTATTATAGATTGGCTTTGAACTTGCAATATGAGCCTCCGTGTCTTGCTGTAAAACTTAATGATTTTCCTAGTCTACGACGTAAAGTCATCGTTTTATTAAAGACACGGAGGCGAGTATTGTCCACCCTGTTCCCGCCCTTGGGTTATCTCAGAGTTACTATTGCAGTCGGATTTTCGTTTTTATCCTTTATTGTACTGTCGATATTATTGTTATTATTATTATTATTATTACTGTTATTGTTATTATTGCTATGATCGTCATTCGATCCCCTATTATGTCTGATTTAAGTGATGGCATTACCAGACGCTGTTGGTCTTGACACCTATGTTTCACCTAGACCTATGGTCTGTTCTCTCTTTCAGGTTGAATGTCGATCTGTCCTAGGATGCCGTACCTACGGTTAACCTTTTCTACCACAGTTTAGCTCTGTTGGCTCATTGGATGCACTTCGTTGGAGGTGGAGTTGACCGTTCCAGTTCTCAGTTCGGAGTTTTCGTTACGGTGTTTCGTGATGTTGGCACCAGGATCACAAAGAAAGAGGAAGGTCCACAGGAGGAGCTGCCTATTATAGGGGCTGTAGGGGAGGGACCTTGGTTGCTATGGTTATTTCTTGTTTGTAAATTTTTTCCTTTGCTGCTATTGGTGGACAGTAAAGAAGGAGATAGCAATACTCGCCTCCGTGTCTTTAATAAAACTATGACTTTACTTCGTAGACTAGGAAAATCATTAAGTTATTACCACATAAAGTGACACATGTCAGATTTGCTAAAAATGGCCTCGTCCCTAAGGTGAAAAAAGGCAGGGTCCTGAAGGGGTCAAGTCAAACCAGAAATAACAACATACTTAGAAACATAGAAACATAGAATGTGTCGGCAGATAAGAACCATTTGGCCCATCTAGTCTGCCCAATATACTGAATACTATGGATAGCCCCCGGCCCTATCTTATATGAAGGATGGCCTTATGCCTATCCCATGCATACTTTTCACTTTATTAGACACACCTCAAATTAGTCAGTTTAAGTCAAACCAGACATAACATAACATACTTGTTGATGCATGTTGATGAAGTTTTAGAGGAGGAAAAAAATTATGAGGGAGATTTATCAAACTGGTGTAAAGCAGAACTGGCTTAGTTGCCCATAGCCACCAATCAGATTCCACCTTTCATTTTCCAAACTAAAGGGGATTTTTCATCAGATCCCCAAATTAGACCCCCAATCTTCAGACCTCAGATCAGACCCCCATATCAGACCTCAGATCAGACCCCCATAACAGATCCTAATATCAGACCCCTACATCAGACCTCAGATGCATATGGGAAGTAAAAATACATGTCACCAGTACATACTAAATAGTAAAACACTGGGTAAGGCCTCATGCACACGACAGTTCCGTTTTTTGCTGTCCGCAAACCACGGATCCGCAAAAAACATCAATATAAATGCCTATTCTTGTCCGGCAAAGCGCGGACAAGAATAGGACATGTTATATTTTTTAGCGGGGCCGCTGAACAGAGCAACGGATGCGGACAGCACACGGAATGCTGTCCGCATCTTTTGCGGCCCATTTAATTGAATTGGTCCGCATCCGAGCCACCGAAACAGCGGCCTTGGATGCGGACCCAAACAACGCCGTGTGCATGAGGCCTTACTCTGCCCTGGAAAAAGACTTGAGAATTTTAGTGGACAGAAAAGTAAACTGTATAAACCAGTGTCAGGCAGCTGCTGCCAAGGCCAATAAGATAATGGGTTGCATCAAAAGGGGCATAGATGCATGTGATAAGAACATAGTCCTACCACTTTACAAATCACTAGTCAGACCACACATGGAGTACTGTGTACAGTTCTGGGCTCCTGTGAACAAGACAGACATAGCAGAGCTGGAGAGGGTTCAGAGGAGAGCAACTAAAGTAATAACTGGAATGGGTGGACTACAGTACCCAGAAATATTATCAAAATTATGGTTATTCACTTTAGAAAAAAGACAACTGAGGGGAGATCTAATAACTATGTATAAATATATCAGGGGACAGTACAGAGATCTCTCCCATCATCTATTTATCCCCAGGACTGTGACTGTGACAAGGGGACATCCTCTGCGTCTGAAGGAAAGAAGGTTTGTACATAAACATAGAAGAGGATTCCTTACGGTAAGAGCAGTGATACTACGGAACTCTCTGCCTAAGGAGGTGGTGATGATGAATTCACTAAAAAAGTAATTACAGTTTATAATTATTAGATTTCTGGAGAAGGGTCGTTGAACCAGGGAGTTATTCTGATTGCCTGATTGGAGTCGGGAAGGATTTTTTTCCCTAAAATAAGGAAAATTGGCTTCTACCTCAAAGGGATTTTTTTTGCCTTTCTGTGGATCAACTTGCAGGATAACAGGCTGAACTGGATGGACGGATGTCCTTTTTCAGCCTTATAAACTATGTTACTATGTTACATCTAATGCTCCACTCTGCACGTCTATCTGCTCTTCCTGCACTCATCGCTTCCTGTTCCTCTTTGGGCAGGCAGACTGGAACAGTGGACAGAACTCATTGTACTGTTTTGTCCAGCCTCCAATGTTATGTCAGAGAGGGTTTTCAGCGCGACAGGTGGCATCATCACACCCAAATGTACAAATCTGTTCTCTGCGAGTGTACAAACCATCTATTTTGTCAAAATGAATGAGGCATGGATCCATGAGAATTTTCACACTCCTCCAGCTGAGATCTGCAATTGTTGGCTATTTATCACCAGCCCCATCATGCCACTGCCTGCTTGCCTACCATCATGTTCTGTAGTGTATGGCCGCTGCTGCCACCAGCTCCCATGGCTACTACTATTATTAACCCTAATAACAGGGCACACAAATCTACTGCTTTGTCTGTTCCATGTTGTGCTGCTACTGCTGTTGCTACTATTGCTGCCTCAGGTCACTATTACTCTACACATCTCAGACCTTACTTTACCCTTTCCATATCCACATTGCATTGCTGCTGCTCCCAAAAATAAGGAAGAATTTTCCAAGGCTAGTCCAGAACAAGCAACTATTTCTTTTGACAATTAACACTTGTGCGTTTAAATATTGCAGGCATCTGCCCCATTAAAGCATCATTTTTGGACACATCATTCCAACAAGCCACTGTTTTTTGTGATAACGCTGTGTGTGTGTTTTAAAAAAAAAAGAAAGAAAGAAAGAAATAGAGCAAGACAAGAGAAAAAATCTCAGAGAGCAATACAGCAATTTTCAGGCCACCTGGACCACTTTCAGTTTGAGTAGAAATAGTTTGGACCTGAATGAAAATCTTTGTCCAATTTGATCTCAGCAATCTCATTGCATGGAGCCGATGGTATGAGAGAGCCTTCCTTCTGTAAACTGCTTAGATGCAGCTGTCACTATTGAGCGCTGCATCTAAGGGGTGAAACTGATGGCATCTCAGTTATTTCCAATCTTGGCAGTTACAGCAGGGACCTGCAGCTTCTGTGCGCACCTGATCAGTGTGCCATACAGGTATGGCACATGTCGGGAAAGGATTAAACTGGCTGTATAGGATTAGAAAAACATATCAGTTTCCTCCCATAAACAGTACACATGTCTATGGGTTGTGTCTAGTATTGCAGCTGAGCTCCATTGAAATAAAAGGGGCTCATCTGCAATAACACACATTTTTATAGAATTTTTGGCTATTTTCCTTATCATTTCAGAAGTACATTAAAGACAAAATAATGTCCTTCTCTGTAGAAATCTGCACAAATAATTAAACCTCTCATATACAGTAGATTCAATATGTCATCAGACCCTTTTGATTTTTTCACATTTTATTATGCACTCTATACCCCATTATGACAAAGTGTAAACAGAATGTTCAAAATCATCACTAATTTATTAAAAAGGAAAAATTCTAATATTCCGTTGATATAAATATTGTATTTTAGACCCTTTACTCAGGACTTAGTTAAATCACCTTTCAGAGCGATTACAACCTCCAGTCTTCTTGGGTATGACGCCACAAGGTTTGCACACCTGGAGTTGGGGATTTTTTTGCCATTCTTTTCAGCAGATTCTCTCAAGCTTTGTCAGGTTGGATGGTAACCATCAGTGGACAGCTATTTTCCGGTCTCTCCTGAGATGTTCAATTGGGTTCAACTAAGCCTCTGGATGGGCCATTCAATTATATTCAGAGTTGTCCCGAAGTCACTCCTGTCTTGGTGTGCTTAGGGTCATTGTCTTGTTGGAAGGTAAACCTTCAGCTCACTCTGAGGTCCAGAGCATACAGCATCAGGGTTTCATCACAGAATATCTATACTTTGATCTATTCCGCTTTCCCTCAACCCAACCAGTCTTCTTGTCCCAGCCACTAAAAAAACACACCCACAGCATGATGCTTTCACTAATATGCTTCACTGAAGGGATGGTATTGGGCAGTGCCTGGTTTACTCCAAAAATAATACTTAGAAATGAATTCAATCTTAATTTCTTCAGAGCAGAGAATATTGTTTCTCAGTCTGAGAGTCCTTTAGGTGCTTTTGCAAATGTTCGTGTGTATTTTACTAAGGAGAAGCTTCTTTCTGGTCACTCTGCCATAAAGGCCTGATTGGCGGAATACCTCAGGGAGCCCTGGTTGATCAAAACTTAGTGTGTTTAAGAATTATGGAGGCCACTAGGCCCTTGGAAAATTTCAGTACAACAGACATTTTTTGTATCCTTTTCCAGATATATCTGGAAAAGACACTTTTCCAGACATGTACCTCCACACAATCCTGTTTTTAAGCTCTACAGGCAGTTCTTTTCGCTTCATGGTTTAGTTTTTACTCTGATATGCATTGTCAGAGGTGAGATGTAATATAGACAGGGGTGTGTTCTTTCCATATCATGTTCAACCAACTGAATTTACCACAGGTAGACTCCAATCAAGGTGTAAAAATATCTCAAAGATGATGAAGAGAGCTAAATTTCAAGACCCTGAATACTTATGCCCATGCAAAATTTTTGTTTTAGTTTAGTTTCTAAAATTCAGTTTAAATTTCTCATTCAAGGAGAATGAGTGTAGATTGATCGGAGGAAACTTGATTTTAGCACAAGGCCACATTATAACAAAATGTGATAAAAAGGAAAAAGCCTGAAGAATTTCTGAATGCGCTGTACATACCATAGCTAAATCAGTGTCAATTTACTGCTGGATGAGGGGAAGATGTAATCTGCAAGGATAGTAGTTAGTGATGAGCGAAGTTTTAAAAAATTTGGTCGATTTAATGAACTTCGACAAGAAATTTGATTTGTTACGCATGATTTACTATAAATCAGGTATACACATATGTCATGGTGGCTGAATGTTTGTAGCAGGCTGCTGCATTCAGCTTGCTCCATACGCTGTATCATACACCCAGCAGACACCCAGCCGCAATGGTGGGGAATGGCAATTAGGGTGAATAGGACAAAGGAAAAAAGGGTTAAAAAATGTCACTCTAAAAGTAAAAATTTAAAATTAAAATTAGCTGGAAGACCGCCCCTCAGATACTTCTGACTTCCAGCTTGAGAAGAATGCAATATGTCCCCAACCAAGAGATTGATGAGTTTTTATGAAATACATACATGGCCATTCCTATGTTTTTAGATTGTTTTTCATATTTTCATGTTTTTTATATTTGTATATTTCTCAGGTATTGTGTTGGCCACAAGCAATGACCAAGCAGGAAAACACTTAAGGCGCATTTTTTTACAAAAAACGCACAGATAACGCAATTGCGTTTTTTGTACACACCATGCGTTTTTTTGCAAATATCATGCGTTTCTTTGGAAATATCTTGTATTCCTGTATATATATATTGGCCTAGGCAGTGAAAATAGCTTGTGAAGAATTTAATAAGTTTTTAAATAAGTGATTGATGATTTTTATGTGATGATATTTATGTGTTGTCCTATACATTGTCCGGTCAGTAATGAGTGATTAAACAGGAGAATACCAAGGACGCATTGTTGATAAAGGACGCGTTTTTGAAATTACTGTGCGTTTTTTGGTAAAGGAAGCGTGGTGGGCTATTGGGCTCCTGTATATGATATGTGACCCCATTTTGAAAAGGATGTTGAATATGTGTCTGGTCCTAAATGAGTTGATCCAGATCAGGTTTCTAATGTGACCGAAGTTCCAGAATGCTTTGCTACAATGAAGGAGGGTATTTAAGGACAAGTGATTCTAGTAGCTGTCATTGCCACTGAGGAAGGGGCTTGATCCCCGAAACGCGTACGGTTCATGACAGCACAGGACTCTACTATGGAATTTTGAGGTGCCAATATCAACAGGCATTCCACCCCTCGGACCCCCAGTGAATGAAATCCGATACAAAGACCAATATACGGTCCGGACTCAAGGACCCAGCGTACTCACCAGCTTTCCACAGAGCGGTGTGCATCAAGTGAGACGCAGCCAGGTCACGTGGGACGCCGCGTTTGAGACCTGCTGACCGCTCGGGATGCCGGGTGAGTCTAAGCGGCTGCTGCTGGATTACAGGAATGGAAGAGGGGTAAAGTACTCTGCCCCATGGGGCTTATTTGAAGACATTATACTAGTGATTCCTATTGTATGCGGACGCCTGAACGGGCGATCTAGTGCGGACATTTATAAGTGACTCACATGCCCACCTGGCGATTATATGGTCACAGGGTCTACATTTGGACACATGTATATGTTTTATATTGTATATATGTAGTTTTATGAGTTTTATGCAAACATATTAGTTTTATGCAAATAAATTAGGATTACTGATATCCTGCCGTGGATGTTGTCAGATATTTGAGTGCCCTCCAACTACTATATTTGCATTTTTCTTAACGGATTTGGGTGAATCCGCGGAGTGAGCACAGGGTCCTTGGAAGAGGTGGGGTGAGCCGCTGTATACTTGTATATTTGTAAACTGTAGAACCCCTTTAACTATTTATTGTTATCCAAATTATGAACATTGATTATTGGATGAATTATGAATAATATCTATTCAGTTTTTGGGTCAACTGAAATGATTAATTTCTTCTAATAATACTAATCACTGAACATTTGGGTCAGATAATATTTTTTGGACTTTTTTTATATCTTTTTTACATTTGTTATTTATGGTATACTTCATAATACAAATCATGATGATATGTACTTGAATAGGGAATGTACTTTAGATAAATACCATCCTGAATGGGAAATGTACTTAGAGATATCTATGATAACTGATTAATCATTTCTGCAGTGAGAATGCCCTCATAGTGTTTTTAATCTTTTTTATATACAATTTTTTATATTAATTGTTGTATTTTTTACTGTTTATTAAATATATGAATTCCTAATACAGTTGAGGGTGATTGAGTGGCTGTTAACCTTCCTATCTTAGACAAAAACCACAGCATGCTGTAGTTTTTGTCCGTCCGCCTCTTGGCATGTTTGTGAATGGGGCCGGAGCGGACTTCCTGTGGCATGGTCTCTCCCTAAGTTCAGCTCACAATGAAATGCTGGAGGATGAGGCTTTTTATAGGTTTGTGACATCATAGGGATCGCTATCTGCGTTCTTACATTAATGGTGTAACATGTGCAACAGCCATTTTTTAAAAAATATGATTCGTTGCCACGCAAGGAAATTCCGTTTTGAGGCAAATCAAATTTTTCCTAAACTTCGGATCGAATTCCACTTTGGATGCTTCGATTCGCTCAGCACTAATAATAGTAGTTGTAGCTCTATTCTTCTCCTCCTAGGATTAGATATAGATGTTTACAGAAGAGCATTGTACTAATTAATATAATGTGTGATGCTGTAAGTGAGACTGTTTGCTGTGCTAAAAATACAATCAAAGAAGAAGTTAAAGACCGGGGACAAAAATAGAAAACACAAAATGACTTAAAACCTTCTATACAGAAAATCATCAACCCATTTTTTTTAAATCACACCTAATAGTCACATATGCAGTAGTTTGTTTATTTGTGATATCATTTTGGAGAAAGTGCTCATTGTTGGACAGGTGTGGATGCTCTTTTTGTTAGAAAACCACCATATTTTTTATTTTAATCCTGAACACCACCAGATATTCTCCTAGGTTTTGTGTGTGAGAATGGGGAGGAACAGCAATATGCCAATCAATGTCTACATATCTCCAAGATCAATGCCTCCACTACCATTACAAGTCTCCAAGGAATTAAGTAAAATTGAGCAGCTGTTTTCTAATATTGCTGTGTAAACACTCATCAAGTCGCAAGGTGTGGAAAACAGGATTCCTGTCATTTCACAGATATATGTAAACATCAGGGATAAAAAGGAGTCATTTATTGCATCCTAATAAAATACGTCAAATATATATAGTGATGTGTGTTCTGTAGGGATTTGCTCTGGTAGGCAGGGTAAGCGGACGCAGTACAGAGGCAAGACCACGGTTGAAAAAACAAAAGTCCAGTGTTTATTCACACAGAAAAGGCAGAAAAGAAAAACAATGCTTTACAGGGTCCTGGTGTTAGTTCACACAGCAAGAGTTCCCAAAATAACATAAATCACCGGCAGACCACAGTAGACTTTAGCGCGCCTGACTCCCAGCAGGCGGCTCTCATGCAGCTCTCAGCCTTGCAGTATGGCGGATCTCCTCAGCTCCCAAAAACACAGAGCTCCCACATCTCCACTCTCACTTGGAGGAACGTACCACACTCAGCTGAGCTGCTGGCTGGGTTTTTAAACCCAACTGAAAACCTGGCCTGGACGTGGGGGAACAGCCACCCACCCTGCTCTTTGGCTGCTCCGAATAAGAACCGGATTGCTTTACAGCCACACTAAGTAAAACAGTGCACTAGCTGCCGCTGACACACAAAATTACCAGTTCTTATCTCACCAAGGCCAGAAACCTCGGTGACACGTACCTTCCATCAATGACGGACCCTTGCGCCTTCCTACAGTTCCTACACCTAAATATTCTACTAGGCAAAAGGGAATGAGGGAGAGAATTATTATTTTAAAAATGTTATAACTGGTGTAAAATTAATTTTACCTGATGTGGAAGCTATCATGGGGATGAACCTGAACAGTTCCAGGTAATTGCCTTATCTTTGACCTGAGGGGAGAGCTGCATTTGCATACAGGAATTAACTCCTCTGTTAGAAGATGAATGATCGGCTATGCGATCACTTGTTCCTATTCAAAATCATTGTTTGCCAGCAGCACATCCCTGTTTACACAAGGTGATATGCTTCCAGAAAACAATGGGGCAGATTTAAAAATGGCTGTAGAAAAAGTCAGAGTGGCACTGCATGTGAGTGAAAAGACACCCCTTTTTTACTCTGTGTCAACAGCTCGTCAATAGGGGATTATGCAAGTGAATCTGCACGGAAAGCGCTGTCGGCGGTGCTCTGTCCCACATATAACAAGATAGTTACGCTTCAATGATTCCATATACAAGTAGAGACAAACGGACGGCACTCACCACTTTGCGCTGTAACAATCTTCACTTTATTTTCGGTAGAGAGCGGACAACATATTCAAGTGTACACCAGCTGAATAGGCGACGGCCGTTTCGCACCTTAGTGCTTCATCTGGCCCTTAATCAAGTGAACCCTTCACCTGCTCTTTTAAGAGATTCAGCTTGTGACGCGAAATTACCTGCACCCAACAGGTACTGCACCGGCCCGGCGCCTTCCCCTGTGCGTCAGAGTAAGTCGCGTCACAAATGAAAGACAAACAACAAAACACAACTTTAAAATAGTACCATAATTATAAGTGCAACACGTTAATGGGCGAGATCGGGTCCCTATAGGAATATCCCCATGTCGATTTTGTCATTTAACCCTAGGGGTCCCATTGCGTCTGTACGCAGGATCCATTTGCTTTCTCTTCTAAGGAGCTCCTTGTGTCTATCGCCCCCCTTTGGTAGACTCTGTACTACCTCTATACCAGCGAAGCTGAGGACACGATGGTTACCTGCGTGTTCCTCCCTCACGTGATCTATCAGACGTATGCAGCCTTTTCCCGTGGACAGTGAGCTTATATGTTCCCTAACCCTCTCCTGAAGACACCTGATCGTTTTACCTACATAGAACCTACCACATGCGCATTTAATAAGGTACACCACGTATTTACTTTTACAGGTGATGAGGGTGTTCACTTTGTGTTGTATCCCTCCAAACCTTAAGATGTTCCATTGGGGATTCAAACCGCAGCACGAACAATGGCCGCACCTGCGGTTTCCTTTTGGTTCCCAATTCTCCAGCCATGTGATAGGTTTCTTCTCTAGGAATCTGCTACGGACTAACTTGTCCCTCAAGGTATGGCATCTCCTGAAAGCTATGATTGGTGCTACATTTTTTATCTCCCTTAATGATTCGTCTCTTTCAAGTATGGGCCAGTTGTCCTTAATGACCTTCTTGATTTGAGAGGCCATGGGTCCAATCTTGAAAGGGAAGACAAAGGGGTGGGGGCCCTCATCAAGCACTACTCTCTCTGTCTGTACATTCCCAGTGGGAACAGGGCAGACTTGGGGTTTAATATGAGCGGCCTTCTTCATGGCCTGGTTCAGTAGTCTAAGGGGATACCCCCTGGCCAGTAGTCTATTCTTTAGCTCCAAGGCCTGATGGTTGTAATCAACCTCAAACCTATTAATCCGTTTTAATCGGACAAACTGGCCATAGGTGTAACGGGGTTCCGAAGGTGCACTCGGTCCCCCATTAGCCGCAGACCTGCTGCTTAGCTTCGGGAGCGAGTATCTGTGTTTGACCTCGTTCTCAGGGCGGCTTTACTAGCTGGGTGGCTCCCTGCTCCTAAGTCTGCCTTGAGTGCCGAGCTGATCACTCGGTGCTCGACTGGTTGGTCTGTCGGTCATGTGACGCTGGCCAGCGTCACATGACCCTTACTCCCCACTATAAATACAGGCAGCCTGCTGGCCACAGGTTGCCTGTTAATTTAGGTTCCACCTGTGGTTTTGTCTTTCCTGGCGTACTTACCTCCTGCTGAATTCCTGCCGATCCTCTGCCTGCTCTTTGTGTACTTTGCTGCTCTCCTGGTATTCTGACCCTGGCCTCCTCCTGACGATTCTCTGCTGACTCCTTTGGTACTTCACGACTCTCCTGGTATTTATGACCCCGGCTTCTCCTGACAATTCTCTGCTTGCTCCATTTGTACTTTGTAGCTTTCCTGGTATTGACTCGGTCCGTTCACGTTCTGTTGTTTGTCTGTCTGTCATCCCTGCACTTATTTCAAGCTAGGGATTGCCGTCCAGTTGTCCCCTGTCATTAGGACTCGCGAGGCAAGTAGGCAGGGCCAGGGGTAAGGGTGGAGCGCAGTGGTCACTTCCCTCCCCCCTGTGTGTGTACACGCGACCATTACACCATCTGTTAGTTCAGTGGGTGACATATACCCATTTTTGGTGTGAGATACACATGCACTGCATACATGACAGGGAAATGAATATAGTTAATTCGTCTGTTAGTTCGGCTGGTGACATATACCCATTTTTGGTGTGAGATACACGTCTACTGCATACTTGACAGGGAAATTAATATAGTTAATCCATCTGTTAGTTCGGCCGGTGACATATACCCATTTGTGGTGTTAGATACATGTGCACTTTATACGTGACTGTGAAATGAATATAGTTAATCCGTCTGTTAGTTCGGTGGGTTACATATACCCATTTTTTTTTTATATATAAACAATTTTTATTGATTTTTGTTTATGAATCAAAGAGTAACAAATACAGTACAATTCTGAGAGAGTTTAAGATTTACCTGACGCAGCAAGGAATATGATGCGAGACATAGTCATCATAATATACATATACAACAGATTAGGTGTCCAATGTGAGTGGTATATATTATTAAGAGAAATTTCTATATTTCCTCCATGCCGACCAAGTTGCAAGGAATTTCTTTCTAGTGCCCAGTTCCCAATTTGACAGTTCTTCTAAGCGATAAATTTGGTCAACTCTGTTTTTCCAATGATCTATGGTGGGGATTTCGTGTGATCGCCATTTGGTAGGGATCAAAAGTCGAGCTGCAGAAAGTAGGTAGGTAAATAAACCAATACGATTGTCATATCTAGATATGTCTAGAGATAATAAGGCAAGATTAGGAGAACAAGGAGCATTTGAACCACAAATGGTATTACTTAATTGGAAGACCTGATTCCACCAGAATAGAAGAGGCGGGCAGTTCCACCATATGTGTATGAAGGTGCCTTTATCTGAACCACATCTCCAGCACAAGTCTGAAGCGTCTGGATATAGAAAAGCTATTTTATCAGGCGTTTTGTACCATCTTCTCAATACCTTATACCCGTTCTCCTGAACTCGGACACATCTAGATATTTTATGTGGAGCAATTAGCAAAGAATTGGTTTCTTTCTCTGAGAATTGTTTATCCAAATCTTTTTCCCAATAGCCTATGAAAGAGGGTTTGGCTTTGATGGGAGGGTCAATAGCTTTTTGTAGAGAAAGGATATCAATTTTGGAGGGTATTTACTACTGGATAGTAAGTTTTCAAACCAACTAGAGAGATGGTTCTTGGGTAAAGAACGGGAAAAGGTAAGTAGCTCTTTTTTGAAATAGTTAAGAGTGAGATAGCTAGAGGGGATGATATTGAGTAAGGAAGCTAAATCTGTATCTGATGGGATACACCCATCTTTGTCTAGGAGTTCTGTTATAGGAGTGTTTGATTTTCTAAGTTGGGGGGGGGGTGGAGGGTCTAATATCTGGGGGGGCTAAAGAACAAAAGTCTTTGATTTGAAGGAGGGAGGATAAGGGAAGCATATTACTATAGTTGGAAGAAAACCAATTCCAAACTTTAATGGTGGTGCGAATCATAGGATTAGACATCCAGGGAAGAGGTGTAAGGGGTTTCCCTGACAACAAAAGGGATCTAAGAGTGGAATTGAAGTTGGAGTTTTCCATGGAGATCCATAATTTGTCAGGGGGGGAGCGAATCCAATCAATAACTCTACATAAGTGTGTCGCCTTCATATAGAGCTCCGGATTAGGAAGGCCTATTCCCCCAAGGCGTTTAGATTTATTAAGGGTGGATATAGAGATTCTAGGCCTTTTCTTTTCCCATAAGAATTGGCTTATGAGTGAGTTAAGTTTCCTGAAGAAGGTGCGGGGTATCCCTATGGGGAGAACCTGTAAAAGGTAAGTAAGTCTAGGGATTATTAGAGATATCACCATATTTTTCCTCCCAAACCAGGAAAGAAAATTTCCTTCAAGTGTGTCCATTTGAGCGATGATAGAATGTAGGAGGGGAGTATAATTTAGATGAAAAAGGTCAGGAAGGTGAGCACTAATTTTAATTCCTAAGTATGATATGAGTTGGGTGGACCAGTTAAATGGGGAGTTTGCTTGAAGTTGTTTAATGGAAGATGGGGGTAATCCTGTATGTAGTATCTGTGATTTATGAGGGTTAATTTTAAAGTTGGAGAAAGAACTAAAGGTGTCTAAGATCAGGAGTATCTTGGGCATGGAAGTGATAGGGTTAGTTGTAAGGATTAATAGGTCGTCTGCAAAAGCAGCTAGTTTACAATCATGGGGACCTATCTTTAGTCCATGGATAGAATCTTCTTGTCTAAGAGCTTGTAAGAGGGTTTCCATGACTAACACAAAAATGAGGGGGGAGAGGGGGCATCCCTGACGTGTTCCATTCTTAATTTGGAAGTAGTTAGATGTATGGTTATTCACTAGGACAGAAGCGGAGGCGTTATTATACATTGCAAAAATAGCCTGAATATAAGGGTCAGGGAAATTAAATTTCATTAGGGTAAGCTTAATAAAGGACCAATCAATCCTGTCAAACGCTTTTTCCGCGTCTCTGTTCCTAGGAGAACCAAAGGTAATTTTTTGTTAGATACAAAGTAAAGAACATCTAATATTTTGGTGGTATTGTCTTTTCCCTCTCTCCCTTTAATGAATCCCACTTGGTCAGGATGGATCAAGTCAGGAAGAATAGACTGAATTCTAGTTGCTAGCATTTTAGCTAGAAGTTTCAAATCAATGTTCAGGAGAGATATGGGTCTATAGTTGGCGCAAATAGAGGGGTCTTTTCCCTCTTTAGGAATGATCGTGATCACAGCTCTTGTCATGTCTGAAGAAAGGGGGGAGTTTAAAAGGGTTTGATTGTATACTCGAATAAGGTAAGGGGCTAATGTGTTGTGAAAAGCTAAATAGTATGTGGTTGGGATTCCATCAGGGCCAGGACACTTGTTTTATGGGGAGGATTTTAGGGCTTTAATAAATTCAGTGAGATCAAAAGGTTTTGAGATGTCCAATTTTTGGGAATTGGATAGGGAAGGCAAATTAAGAGTGTCTAAAAAAGATTTAGTGTGAAGAGATGTACCTGTAAGGGGGGGGGAAGTAGGTTATAAAGTTCTTTATAGAGTCTAAATTGTTCAGCAATGGAGTCTGGGGAAAAAAGTTGTTGTCCTTGGGGTGTTTTGATCGAGGTTATGTATCTGGCATTTTTTCTCCTCTTTAAACGATTCATCATAAATCTAGAGGCCTTATTGCCATGGGCGTAAAATTTTTGTTGGGAAGAGAGGTAGAATTTGGCCGCTTTTTTATTTAATAGGTTTTTGAGCTCTGACCTAAGAGTCAATATATCAGAAAGTTGTTGGGGATCTAGGGAATGCTTATGAAGATTTTCTAATGTGTGTATACGGTCTAACAAGGAGGAGAAATGTTTGTCTGCCAATTTCTTCAAATGGGAACATTTGCTTATGAAATGACCACGAATATAAGCTTTGTGGGCATCCCATAAGGTTTGTGAGAAGATTTCAGGGGAATAATTTTCTCTAAAATATTGTTCTAGAAGGGAGGTGAAATGGGCTACATGTCTATCATCGCTCAATATGGATTCGTTTAGTCTCCAATTAGAGGGCTTACCAGAGCCAGGTTGAAGAAGGAAGGAGCAGAAAACTGGTGCGTGGTCTGATATGGTGATGTTTCCAATCTGAGGATTTGAGGCTAGGTGCAGGAAGTCTTTTGGAACAAAGATGTAATCAATCCTGCTATACGATTGACCTGGAGCAGAATAAAAAGTGTAGTCAATAGTGGAAGGATTCATACATCTCCAAACGTCAAACAAACCTAGTAGGTGTAATTTTTTTTCCAGTTTTTTGAGGAGCTTGTCTGAAACAGATGATTTCTTAGAAGAAGTGTCTGAGGGGGGATGTAAAGCTATGTTAAAGTCACCTGCTATAATGACTATACCTTCTCTGATATTGTCTATTAAAGAGAGAACTTCCAGGAGCCAAGGGACCTGATTATAGTTCGGAGCATAGATATTTACCAACATAAACATTTTGTGACCAATGAGCGCCTTTAATATGAGATATCTTCCCTCAGTATCTGCAGTATGGGAAGAGTATTGGAAAGGGACGTTCTTTTTGAAGCCGATGCTGACTGTAATGACCGGCGTCACGCAAAGGGAGGGAAATGGGAAGGCCCTGTCCAAGGGAGAGGGAAAGATGGTGACCCCTGACTCACCTTGCGGCTGGCACCTGACTGCCCTGACGTCCCTAGACGGGTTCCTCACTCGTACGCCGATCACGTGCCTAAACCCTGGCTTTCCCTAAGATGAGCCCTATGTAGTGAACGGGGCGGTGGATCACTAGTCCGCACCACTGACACTAAAGAGGAAAACACCAAGGAGAGGACAGACAATACAGACAAACATATAATCACAGGTGGGCGACAAACAGCAGACCACCAAGGCCCAACAGGGATCTGGAGGGTAATGTCTGGAACACACAACCAGGGAACACAGCTACACAGCTCCAGTGGGTCAGTATAGAAGTCCAGGCAAGGAAGCTCTATATCTGGCAACCAGAGAAGTGAGAGATGGGAATATAAGGAGGTTGGGTTTGCTGGACAAGAAAACAGCTGAGGAGGAGAAGCTACGGATCCCTGAGTGAGCCAAAAAGGATTTGCAAGGCAAACCCAGAAAGCTACCATTAATAAACAGCACTGTCTTTAGACATAGAGCGCGCAGCCACCCGCTGCGACTTCCTGACCCCAGGTATAACGGAGTCAGGCGTGGCTCTTGACACCCTCGTGACAGTACCCCCCTCTCTACGAGGGGGCCTCTGGACACTCAGGACTAGGTCTCTCAGGATGAGAGGCATGAAAAAGCCAGAACTAACCTGTCGGCGTTTACCTCAGATGCTGGAACCCACATTCTTTCCTCCGGACCGTAACCCCTCCAATGCACCAGAGTTTGAAGAGAGCGGCGGACCCGACGAGAATCAACAATTTTGGATATTTGAAACTCTAGATTACCATCCACAAGAACAGGAGGAGGTGGCAGCGGTGACGGTTCTAGAGGTGGAACATACTTCTTGAGTAACTACTTATGGAAGACGTTATGGATTTTAAAAGTCTGAGGTAGCTCCAGGCGAAAAGCCACGGGGTTAATGATGGCTACTATTTTGTAAGGGCCAATGAACCTAGGACCCAGTTTCCAAGAGGGAACCTTTAATTTTAATATTCCTAGTAGACAACCACACATAGTCATTCACTCCTAGGTCCGGACCTGGCGACCGTCTCTTATCAGCCATGCATTTATATTTACCTCCCATATTTTTCAAATTAGCTTGTACTTTCTGCCATACAGAAGAAAGAGATGACGAAAACCGTTCCTCTTCAGGAACCCCAGAAGACCCCCCCTCTTTGAAAGTACAGAATTGGGGATGAAAACCATATGCACCAAGAAATGGTGACTTGCCAGTAGTTCCTGACGGCGATTATTTATGGCAAACTCGGCTAACGGTAAATATGATGACCACACCTCTTGGTTTTCAGACACAAAACATCTTAGATATGTCTCAAGGTTTTGGTTGGTACGCTCAGTCTGTCCATTCGACTGAGGATGGAAAGCTGAGGAAAAGGACAAGTGTACCCCCAAACGGGAACAAAAAGTTTTCCAAAATTTAGAAATAAACTGGGTTCCCCAATCGGAAACAACATCGGAAGGGACCCCGTGAAGCTTCGCGATTTCACTGATGAATACCTGAGCAAGAGTCTTAGCATTAGGAGTGCAGGGTAACGCAATGAAGATGTAACCATTCTGCTAAACCTGTCCACTACTACCAAGATAACTGTTTTACCCGCAGACAAAGGATAAGTCAGTGATAAAATCCATTGACAGATGTGTCCATGGCCTATTGGGAATGACAAGTGCAATAAAGACCCTGCAGGACTTGTATGGAGATACTTATCCGCGCGCGCACAAGTAGAACAGGAAGACACAAAATCCATTACATCCTGAGCCCTACCTTGGCCACCAAAAACGACGAGGACAATAGCTCCAAGGTTGCTTTACTACCCAGGTGCCCAGCAAGTGCCGAATTATGATGTTCCTTTAATAATTCGAGACGCCAGGTTTAACGGTACAAACAATTTCTCTGAGGGGCAAGAGACCGGGGCGTCCCCCTGGGCCTCTAACACCTTCCCCCTCCAGAACAGAGTGTACCACAGACACAACCACTCCTCTTTGTAGAATGGGTACTGGATCACTCACATTACCCCCTCCAGGGAAACAACGAGATAGTGCGTCTGCCTTGGTATTTTTTGCCCCAGGACGATAGGTAATAACAAAGTTAAACCTGGTAAAAAATAGCGACACCTAGCTGTCTAGGGTGAGACGCTTAGCTGATTCGAGGTACAGAAGGTTTTGTGTAATCACAGTGACGGGGTGGATCGCCCCCTCTAAAAAGTGACGCCATTCTTCTAATACTAGTTTAATAGCTAATAGTTCCCTATTGCCAATATCATAGTTCTCTGCTGCAGATAGTTTTTTAGAAAAGAACGCACAAGGACGCCATTTGCCAGGAGACGGACCCTGAGACAGCACAGCCCCCACTACCACCTCTGACGCATCAACTTCAACAATAAAAGGCTGGGAGACATCTGGTTGGATTAGTACAGGTGCCGAGGTAAACCTCTCTTTTAGAGAGGAAAAAGCAATTTTAGCGGCGTCAGACCATTTAGAAAAATCAGTCCCCTTCCTAGTCATGTCAGTAAGGGGTTTTACAATCACCGAATAATTTTTTAATGAACTTTCTATAGAAATTTGCGAAGCCCAAGTACCGTTGCAGTGCTTTGAGGTTCTCAGGAAGATCCCAAATCTAAAATTGCCTGGACCTTCCTAGGATCCATACGAAACCTAAAGCAGATAATAAATAATCTAGGAACTGTATTTCCTGAACGGCGAAGACACACTTTTCAATTTTAGCATATAATTTATTCGTCCATAGGACCTGCAGTACCTGTCCTGACATGCACCTCATGTGTTTTCAGATCAGACGAATAAAATTAAAATATCATCTAGGTATATCACCACAAACCTGCCGATAAGATGACTAAAAATGTCATTAACGAAATGTTGGAAGACAGCAGGAGCATTGGTCAGACCGAAAGGCATGACTAGATTTTCATAATGCCCCTCAGGGGTGTTAAAAGCTGTCTTCCACTCATACCCTTCCTTGATACGAATCAGATTGTAGGCCCCCTAAGATCAAGTTTGGAGAACCACCTAGCACCCGCAATCTGATTAAACAGGTCAGGAATGAGAGGATAGGGTATGGGTCTCAGATGGTTATCCGGTTTAATTCGCGAAATCTAGGCAAGGACGCAGGCCCCATCTTTCTTTTAACGAAGAAAAACCCTGCAGCCACGGGTGAAGAAGAGGGTCTGATGTGTCCCTTAGCCAAGCTCTCTGAGATATAATCTTTCATGGCTTGTCTCTCCGGACCCGAAAGATTATATAACCTGGTCTTGGGTAATTCTGCACCGGGAATCAGGTTAACCGGGCAATCATAAGGACGGTGAGGTGGTAACTTCTGGGAACCCTTTTCAGAAAAAACGTCCTCAAAGTCCGAAACAAATGTAGGTAGGGTAGCTATGGAGGCGACTAAGTAATTGCTATTTAAGCAATTTTCTCTGCAATGCTCACTCCACTCCAATATCTCCCTGGCCTGCCAATCCACCACTGGATTGTGCGCTACCAACCAGGGAAACCCAACACCACAGGAGTGGGGAAGCCCCTCCAGAACATAACATGAAAGCCACTCGTTATGGTGGTCCCCTACCCAAAGGTGTAAGTTATGGACAATGTGAGTGAGGTTTCTCTGAGACAGAGGAGCAGAATCAATAGCGAATATGGGAATAGGTCTCTGTAGCGTACAGAGAGACAAACCCATAGTGTGGGCAAAATGGGCATCTATCAAATTTACTCCTGCTCCACTGTCTAGAAAAAAAGAAATAGTCTCCGTCTTAACACCAAAAACAACAACCGCTGGCAACACAAATTGCGATGTTCGTATGGAGGAAACGTATACCCCCCGGCTGACATCCTCCACACAGCCTGGGGTTAGTAGTTTTCCGACGGTCTTTTGTTTTTGAGAAAGGAAGGACAGACATTAATAAAATGACAAAAAGAAATCAAGGTATAGGGGCGAGCACTCAACACCTTGGACCAGATAGATAGCTATACAGTAAAATTTATTAAATAACAATGGTATAACACGTGTACATATACCTTGATCTACAATTGAAATATAAAAGCAAGATTAAAATAACAGTACAAATCCTAATTACTATAACCACAGTACAGGATAATAGTAATGGACCCTAATGTAAACCACATGAAAATGATGTGTATTTAAATTTCAACACTTTGATATCCAGGGTACACAGGAAATATGTGGTGCTGCGAGTTATGAGGATAAATCCGGTGTTAATGGTGTCCAATATTAGAACAGCTGACTCTGCAGCTCCTCTACTCCTGTGAATAGGTGTATCTCAATGTCCTGGGTTACAAGTGAACATGATATACAGTCACCTTGCTCGGTCAGAATGACATACCCGTCCCATAGATTTCCCAGATGGAATTGTCCTACCTCCGTTGGTATGGCTCGTCGGTGTCTCTACGGATGTGAGCGGGAGGTGAGCGGGAGATGGGCACAAGGTGAACGGCGTGGGACGCTGTCAGCGTCTAGCTCCTGGCTCCTGTGAGTTGCTGGTCTCAGATCTCGCGAGATTCCAAACGTAGTCTGTCTCCGGGCAGGGAAGAGCGGTAGTTGATAAGTAATCAGCTCTCTGTCCTGGATATCAGGCTTCTTTAGTTAAGCTTCTCTGCATGGCCATGCATTAAGTTGCGGAGATATTGCTTTCACAGGTGTGCGGCCCAGACGAAGGGAAAGAGTTCCCGAAACGCGTCTGGACCGCACACCTGTGAAAGCAATATCTCCGCAACTTATGCATGGCATGCAGAGAAGCTTAACTAAAGAAGCCTGATATCCAGGACAGAGAGCTGATTAACTTATCAACTACCGCTCTTCACTGCCCGGAGACAGACTACGTTTGGAATCTCGCGAGATCTGAGACCAGCAACTCACAGGAGCCAGGAGCTAGACGCTGACAGCGTCCCACGCCGTTCACCTTGTGCCCATCTCCCGCTCACCTCCCGCTCACGTCCGTAGAGACACCGACGAGCCATACCAACGGAGGTAGGACAATTCCATCTGGGAAATCTATGGGACGGGTATGTCATTCTGACCGAGCAAGGTGACTGTATATCATGTATCACTTGTAACCCAGGACATTGAGATACACCTATTCACAGGAGTAGGAGCTGCAGAGTCAGCTGTTCTAATATTGGACACCATTAACACCGGATTTATCCTCATAACTCGCAGCACCACATATTTCCTGTGTACCCTGGATATCAAAGTGTTGAAATTTAAATACACATCATTTTCATGTGGTTTACATTAGGGTCCATTACTATTATCCTGTACTGTGGTTATATTAATTAGGATTTGTACTGTTATTTTAATCTTGCTTTTATATTTCAATTGTAGATTCAAGGTATATGTACACGTGTTATACCATTGTTATTTAATAAATTTTACTGTATAGCTATCTATCTGGTCCAAGTGTTGAGTGCTCGCCCTATACCTTGATTTCTTTTTGCCATATACCACTAGAGGAGGGGTGATCCTCTATATTGGGCTAGAAGCACCTTTTATCCAGAACCCCGTCTGGAGTGAGCCACCTCTCTTGAGTATTCAGACATTAATAAAATGACCCCTCTCCCCACAGAAAAAACAAACCCCACGCCTCCGGCGAGCCTCAGGAGGACGGACCTGACGAGTAGTACCTCCTAGCTGTATAGGCTCGTCTAAGTCCGTACAGACTAACTGCTGCTTGGGAGGGGTTACCAGTTGCTCCGGATTTTTCAATCTGTCCCTAAGACGTCTATCTATCCTGATAGAAAGGGACATAGCCGCATCAAGGGAAAAGGGAGTCTCATACAGCGCAAGCGCATCCTTAATCCTTTCGGATAACCCAGAGCAGAACTGACTCCTGAGAGTCGGGTCGTTCCACTGGGTATCCGTAGCCCACCTACGGAACTCTGAGCAATACTCCTCTACTGGCCGCTCTCCCTGTAGGAGTCTCTGTAACTTTGATTCAGCCAGTGCGATTCGGTCAGGGTCATCATATATGAGACCCAAGGCCCCAAAAAATTCATCCACTGACCGGAGAGCCTGGGAATCAGTGGGTAAAGAGAACGCCCAGGATTGCGGGTCCCCCTGAAGCAGGGAAATAACAACCCCCACCCGCTGTTCTTCATTACCAGAGGAGTAAGGGCACAGTTTAAAATATAATTTACAAGCCTCACGGAACGTCACAAATTTGTCCCTTCCCCCAGAAAATCTGTCAGGAAGAGCAACCTTGGGTTCCGCAACAACCTGGTTACCTGTAGCAACCGCTGGGCTTGCGGTCTGTAGCAATTGCTGCTGTTGCTGGAGGACCGACGCCTTCAATCCTGCCACCTCCAAAGACAGGCCTTGAAGTTGCTTTGACAAAGCAGCAATTGGATCCATACTGGATTCTAAGTAGGTAGAAAGAATAATTTTTTTTTTTTTATTTTTATTTTTTTACCTACACAAAATAAGGGCCAGATATAATGTAATGACCGGCGTCACGCAAAGGGAGGGAAATGGGAAGGCCCTGTCCAAGGGAGAGGGAAAGATGGTGACCCCTGACTCACCTTGCGGCTGGCACCTGACTGCCCTGACGTCCCTAGACGGGTTCCTCACCCGTACGCCGATCACGTGCCTAAACCCTGGCTTTCCCTAAGATGAGCCCTATGTAGTGAACGGGGCGGTGGGATCACTAGTCCGCACCACTGACACTAAGAGGAAAACACCAAGGAGAGGACAGACAATACAGACAAACATATAATCCCAGGTGGGCGACAACAGCAGACCACCAAGGCCCAACAGGGATCCGGAGGGTAATGTTCTGGAACAACAACCAGAGAACACAGCTACACAGCTCCAGTGGGTCAGTATAGAAGTCCAGGCAGGAAGCTCTATATCTGGCAACCAGAGAAGTGAGAGATGGGAATATAAGGAGGTTGGGATTGCTGGACAAGAAACAGCTGAGGAGGAGAAGCTACGGATCCCTGAGTGAGCCAAAAAGGATTGCAAGGCAAACCCAGAAAGCTACCATTAATAAACAGCACTGTCTTTAGACATAGAGCGCGCAGCCACCCGCTGCGACTTCCTGACCCCAGGTATAACGGAGTCAGGCGTGGCTCTTGACACCCTTGTGACACTGACTCCCCTAGAGGCCGCCCCATCAGAACCACTGTGAAACCATATAGGGAATCTAGAATTAGAGAGGTCTGGAAATTTCCCTTGTTTGTAATGCGTTTCCTGAAGGAAAATAATTGAGCAGTTCTCTTTCCACAGGAGGGAAAGAATCTGGGATCTTTTAGAAGGCGATCTTAATCCCTTCACATTGAAGGATGATAATTTGAAATCTGTCATGGAGGGTCAGATAAGGGGGGGTGGGGAAAGATAGTGGCAGCCTCTAGGGGAGCCAGGAACCACCAAGGTGCAATTTTACGGACTACTGAAAAGAAGGTCCATACTCTCAGGATGTACCGTGACAAAATATAACAGAGTGTAACCATAAAATAAGAACTAAAACAGGGTCGCAGAGAGGCAACCAACTTAAGTGTCATTTGTGGAAGATAATGAGTAATTAGATATTCAATTACTGAAATACTGAAATACAGGGGGAGAGAGAGGCAAAAACCTCAAATATGGTGACCTGCAATGGGATAACAGTAAGGACAATGTTGAGACCAATAAGCATTAAGAAGAGAGGAGGAGGGAGGGAAAAACTGGAGAAGTGGGGGGAGAAGGAGAAGGAGGGGGGATAGAATAAGGGGACAAGGGAGGGAGGAAGAGGAGAGGAGAGAAAGCTTTTTGGGTAACAACAGAAGATATGAAGCGATTACTAAAAAATCAACATTATTGGAAAGACCATGCGATCCTTTTGGGAGTCAGGAGGCTGCTTCTTCTCTTTGCCCTTTGTTGTTTCGGGGTGCAGGCTTTCTCCCAAGGTGTCATCTTCGGAAGATCAGGGAGAGCTGCAATATCTGAAACGGAGTCCCAGCAGGTGATATCCAGAGAGGGGGTGTCCGTGGAAGAGAAGAAATCTTGATCATCGTAAGAGGAGATCCTGAAGAACTTCCCTAAGTAGTTGAAGGAGATCCCAAAGGGGAAAGTCCATCTATATGAGATACGCTTATCCCGAAGGAGGTCAGTGAGCGGCTTAAGAATTTTACGTTTTTGCAAGGTGACCGGAGCTAAATCTTGGTAGATAGATACCGGATTATTTTCTAAAGTAATATTATTCGAAGATCTTGCCGCAGAGAGAATTTTTTCTTTGTCCCCGAAGTTTAGAAGTCAACAAATGATGTCTCTGGGGGGCTCATTACTTTTCGGCTTGGGCCTTAATGCTCTATGAACTCTTTCGATAATCATGCATGAGAGATCTTAATGCTTTCGATAATCATGCATGAGAGTTCTAATGCTCTATGAACTCTTTCGATAATCATGCATGAGAGATCTTCGCTTACGAGATCGAGGATGCGATAGTTTGATCGCAGGTATGATATCTTCATTAGCCACTGTTTCAGGAGATCCTCTGAATCGTAGATTGTTTCTACGGCTACGGTTTTCTTGATCCTCCAGACTTACATACAGGGAGTTAATGTGATTTTGGCACAAAGATAGTGAGTGCGCCATCGCTGCACTATGTTCCAGCGTAGCCGCCTGTGTAGATTCCAGTAATTCGACTCTGTGGCCCACATGTAAAATCTCCTGTGTCAGGCCAGCCAACTCTTGTTTTAGAGGGAATAAGGCTTCAGCTACGGCTTGTTTTATGAATCTCCTGGACACCGGTAGATCACGGGAAGAGTTTACATCCCCGCCCTTGCTTTCTCCTTCTGACTGACCTTCTTCTCTGCCGTCTGGAGCTCGGTCATTCGTCAGCGCCATCTTGGAATCTTTAGCTTCAGAGCCTGTAGCATGCTTTTTAAGGAATTTAGCCATTCCCAAATTCGGGTTCATGGCCTTAGGGATGGCTCCTGGATCGAAGGGTCTCTGCCCACCAATTTTGACCATGATTCGGGTCTCTGGAGCTTAAGTTAGCTTTAATCCCAGCAGGTCTGTGTACGGAGCTCAGTGAGACACAGCCATTCAGCTCCGGCGCTAGCTCTGCCCCGACATATACCCATTTTTGGTGTGAGGTACACCTGCACTGCATATGAGACAGGAAATTAATATAGTTATCTGACTGTTAGTTTGGCCGGTGACATATACCCATTTTTGGTGTGAGATACACCTGCACTGCATACTTTACAGGGAAATTAATATAGTTAATCCGTCTGTTAGTTCGGTGGGTGCCATATTCCCATTTTTGGTGTGAGGTACACCTGCACTGCATACTTTACAGGGAAATTAATATAGTTAATCCGTCTGTTAGTTCGGTGGGTGACATATTCACATTTTTGGTGTGAGATACATTCTCACTTTTTACGTGACAGGGAAATTAATATAGTTAAAGGGGTTCTGCACTTTCATTTAACTGATGATCTATCCTCTGGATAGATCATCAGCTTCTGATCGGCGGGGGTCCGACACCCGGGACCCCCGCCGATCAGCTGTTTGAGAAGGCAGCGGCTCTGCAGCAGCGCCGCAGCCTTCTCACTGTTTACGCCGGCTAACTGACGTCACGACTAGTATCAACTAGCGTGGGCGGGGCTAAGCTCTGTTCACTTGAATGGAGATTAGCCCGCCCATGCTAGTTGATACTAGTCGTGAGGTCAGTGAGCCGGCGGTAAACAGTGAGAAGGCCGCGCGCTGCTGGAGTGTCGCTGCCTTCTCAAACAGCTGATCGGCGGGGGTCCCGAGTGTCGGACCCCCGCCGATCAGAAGCTGATGATCTATCCAGAGGATAGATCATCAGTTAAATGAAAGTGCAGAACCCCTTTAATCTGTTAGTTCGGCCGGTGACATATACCCATTTTTGGTGTAAGATACACGTGCATTGCATATGTGACAGGGAAATTAATATAGTTAATCCGTCTTTTAGTTCGGCCGGTGACATATTCCCGTTTTTTGTGTGAGGTACACCTGCACTGCATATGTGAAAGGGAAATTAATATAGTTACTCTGACTGTTAGTTCGGCCGGTGACATATTCCCATTTTTTGTGTGAGGTACATCTGCACTGCATATGAGACAGGGAAATTAATATAGTTAATCCGTCTTTTCGTTCGGTGGGTGACATATACCCATTTTTGGTGTGATACACATGCACTTTATACGTGACAGGGAAATTAATATAGTTAATTCAACTGTTAATTCGGTGGGTAACATATACCCATTTTTGGTGTGTGGTACACCTGCACTGCATACGTGACAGTGAAATTAATATAGTTAGGCTACATGCACATGACCGTTGTGTGTTTTGCGGTCCGGAAAACACAGATGGCCCCCGTGTGCGTTCCGCAATTAGCGGAACTGCACGGACAGCCTTTAATATAGCTGCCTATTCTTGTCCGCAAAGCGCGGACAAGAATAGGACAGATTGTATTTTTTTTGCGGACCACGGATTGGAGCAACGGATGGGGATAGTGCACGGAGTGCTGTCCGTATCTTTTGCGGCCCCATTGAAGTGAATGGGTCCGCATCCGAGCCGCCAAAACTGTGACTCTGATGCGGACCAAAACAACGGCAGTGTGCATGAGGCAATTTATCTGTTAGTTCAGTGGGTGACATATACCCATTTTTTGTGTGAGATACACATGCACTTTATACATGACAGGGAAATTAATATAGTTTATCTGACTGTTAGTTCGGCCGGTGACATATACCCATTTTTGGAGTGAGGTACACCTGCACTGCATATATGACAGGGAAATTAATTTAGTTAAACCGTCTGTTTGTTCGGTGGGTAACATATTCCCATTTTTGGTGTGAGGTACACCTGCACTGCATACGTGACAGGAAAATTAATATAGTTAATCCATCTGTTAGTTCGGCCAGTGACATATTCCCATTTTTGGTGTGAGGTACACCTGCACAGCATACGTGACAGGGAAATGAATATAATTAATATGTCTATTAGTTCGGTGGGTGACCTCAAAGAATGAGGAGGGCATCAAATATAGGACGCTGCCCTGGTCGTGTTGCTGCTGGTGCTGGTGGAGCTCCTGTAGAAGGGAAAGGACGTGGTTGATCTGTGCCAGCTACACGCCCAAATGAAACACCTTCCTCAGGTGAACGTAGGAGACAGGATGTTCAGCGTCATTTTGTAGGCCCGAATATCGGAGTACGAATGGTGAAGCTATAAGTATAGGCGGTAGTCGATTGGATGGCTGACAGTGGCTCCAGTTCCTTCACATTGTCTCCCACGCGGTTCCCTGCTGAAACCGCAGAGTTGGCAACTGCAGCCCATGGTCATCTTTCTTTCACCTCACCCCCTTGCAAATCAGCCAATCAGTCTGAGCCCCAAGTCATGCAGCAGTCTCATATGCTTTTTGATGACTCTGCTGGCGGGGTTTCCATGGGCCATCAGCCTAGCCCTGCTCAAAAAGTGGAAGAGATTGAGTGCACTGATGTCCAACTACTTATATTTCAGGATGTGGACATGGGAGGACCACCGCAGCACCGTCCTTGATGATGATAATGACTAAACACAGGTGCCAACTGCTGTGGCTTTCTGCCGTGTGCAGACCAGCAAGGAGGGCAGGGGTGAAAAGTGGGTGGAAGATAATGTGGAGGATGATGAGGTCCTAGACCCCACATGGAATCAAGGTCATGTGAGTGAAGTGTGCCGTTTGGAGAGGTGGTGGTCACACAGCGCGAGGCACACAGCAAAATGGGAAGCAGGGTGCAGAAGCAGAGTGGCCGTCCCCTAGCCCGTATGCCTGCTACTGCCCACAGCACCCAGTGACTGAGCACACCAAAGTCAGCTCCAAGGAGTTCCCTGGGGTGGCAGTTCTTCAGACAATGTGCTGACGACCAGACGCAAGCGGTTTGCATGCTGTGCAATTAGACCCTGAAGCAAGCCACAAATGTTCTAAACCTGAGCACCACCTGCATGACCAGGCATCTAAATGCAAAGCACGCGCTGCAGTGGAGTATACACCTGAAAAACCACAAAAGATCTCAGGCTCCTTTTGCTATCTCTTCTGCTGCCGTCTCGGACTCTTCCACCCCCTCTGGAGTGACAGTGGCACCTGCCACACCGCAAACAGAGGATGTGGCAGCAACACCTCCACCACCGTCACCCAGCATGTCCACACTGTCCCATGTAAGCGTTCAGCTGTCCATCCCCCAAACACTGGAGAGAAAGAGGAAATACCCCCCTACCCCACCGCGATCCCTGGCCCTGAATGTCAGCATTTCAAAATTCCTGGCCTTTGAAATGCTCTCATTCCATCTGGTGGAGACAGTGATTTATAAAAACCTTATGGCGGTGGCTGTCCCACAGTACGTGATTCCCAGCTGTCACTACTTTTCCAGGTGAGCTATCCCAGCCCTGCACAACCAAGTGGCGGACAAAATCAGGTGTGCACTGTGACAAGGTCCACATAACTACCGATACGTGGACCAGTAAGCACGGGCAGGGACATTATATCTCCCTAACTGCACACTGGGTAAATGCAGTAGCGGTTGGACCTGAGGCGGATAGCAGTTTGGCCCATGTCCTACTGCCACCGAGGATTGCAGGACATTTCTCTTTGCCTCCTGTTGCCTTCTCCTCCTACTCTGCTTCCTCCTCTACCACCTCCTCATCCGCTCAGCGTAACACCTTCACCACCAACTTTAGCACAGCCGGGTAAACGACAGTAGGATGTTTTGAAACTCATCTGTTTGGGGGAAAAAAAAAACCACACCGCACAGGAGCTGTGGACAGGCATGGAACAACAGACCGATGAGAGGTTGGTGCCGCTGAGCCTCAAGCCGGGCCTGGTGGTGTGCGATAATGGGCGAAATTTCGTAGCAGCTCTGGGGCTAGCCGGTTTGACGCACATCCCTTGCCTGGCGCACGTGCTGAATTTGGTTCCTGAAAAATTACCCCGATATGTCAGAGCTGCTGCAGAAAGTGCAGGCAGTCTGTGCGTGCTTTCGGTGTTCTCACCCTGCTGCTGCTCGCCTGTCAGCGCTGCAGTGTAACTTCGGCCTTCCCGCTCACCACCTCATATGCCCACAAGGTGGAACTCCTTGATTTGCATTCCTTGCATTCACTTTTCTATTTCCCATTGTTTTAGGGTCTTCCCAAATTTATAATAAATATATATATATATATATATATATATATATATATATACACTGTTGAAAAGATTCAGGGCAGCACACCTTGTGAAGGAGTTGTTGGGTGCCAGCGGTATTACACTTTATCAAAGTGATGATACAGAAATAAATGAATACACCACAGCACATCCAGTAGGTGAAAAAACAGTGGGATCCTTTATTCACCCATGCAACGTTTCGATCCACTTGCTGGGACCATTTTCAAGCAATACATCTTAGTGAACAATGCATATTTATGAGGTCACATCGTATTAGCATACATAAGTGGCAATTGACAATAACATAGAAAAATGTGCTTCAAAAAGACTCATGTGTATATATCCAAGCATCTTGCCTAGGAGAAAACATCATTTGGTACAAAAATTCATATATAAATTTCATCCAGGTATAGTGGTCTAAAAGAAAAACATATATATTACATAAGTGATAATCAAAAGTGAATAATCGTCACCTGTGTGTTTAAAAACGTAGGAGGGCCAAGCATGGAGTAAGGCGTGCTCAGTGGTAGGAAGATACAATGTTGTGTAACTGCAACACATGGATACGGCGTTCCGGAACTTGAATTGCGCATGTCCGTGATGTCACTCCGGAAAATCACATGATCCCGGATAGCGCATCACGTGACACGTCACTTAGTTAGTCACATGAGCGAAGCGTCAAGCAAAGGTAAACATCATAATAATATGTAAAAGCCAATCATAAATCAGGATAATTTGCCCTGGATATACTGTCGGATGATGTGCTATCTCTCGATGCACCATCCTCCGAGATATGCAAGTGGAAAAAGCAGGGGCCAGCGGCAGCTGGTGCCCTCTTGTCCCACCCACAAATAGTAACTCGTAACAGGCGATAATATCCTAGATGGCTGTAGTTAGTACTGTAGAACAAAACTCATTCATAAAGCACACGAAGTATAAAGCTCAATGTGTATACATAATGTCACGGAATATGCCGTTAGTGTCCAGAGCATCCAACCAACTGATGAGCTAAGCCCTTCCATCCATAGGTCCTGAAAGTGAAAAAAATATATATATTATCAAAATATATTGTATTTAAAAGAACAAATTTTTCAACACATCCGCTGACAAGGATAAGAAAAATATGAGATCATATAAATAGCCAGGGTTTATATTCCACATTCAGACCCCCCGGTTTGACAGATTGCAATTTAAAGATCCACTCAGACTCACGCTTTTTGAGCATTTTAATGCGATTTCCACCCGTTCGTGGCATTGGGACGTGGTCAAGGATCATGAATCTAAGATCACTTTCGCCATGACCCTTGTCCACAAAGTGATGGGAAACCGTCAAGTCTTTGCGTTTTTTGCGGATTGAATAGCGATGCTGATTAATGCGAGATTTAAAGTTGCATATTGTCTCGCCCACATACATATTGTCTCGCCCACATCCCTTGCCTGGCGCATGTGCTGAATTTGGTTCCTGAAAAATTACCCCGATATGTCAGAGCTGCTGCAGAAAGTGCAGGCAGTCTGTGCGTGCTTTCGGTGTTCTCACCCTGCTGCTGCTCGCCTGTCAGCGCTGCAGTGTAACTTCGGCCTTCCCGCTCACCACCTCGTATGCCCACAAGGTGGAACTCCTTGATTTGCATTCCTTGCATTCTCTTTTCTATTTCCCACTGTTTTAGGGTCTTCCCAAATTTATAAAAAATATATATATATATAAAAAAAAGTTATGCTCTTACTCCCATTTTTCTTCCTTTTGCAGCCCTCTAGTCCTTACTACAACTATTTTACAGCCATTTTAGTGCACCAAAGTTCAGGTCCCCGTTGACTTCAATCAAGTTCGGGTTCCAGGTCAGCTCATCCCTATTGAAGACCCATTACTGGGGCTCCACGGTTATTTTGCATATTACTGTTTCTCAGGGAGCTTTGCACTTTAGATTGCTATGGTGTTTTTTGCAGTTGACACTCTTAAATGGTGTCAAATGGTGTTTTTTGCAGTTGCTCTCCCTAAGATCAGCTATTGTTTTGTATGGAAGCACAATGGACACAAATGCAGACTCACGGATCCGTTGTTTGCGGATCATTCTGCAGCAACGGTCGTTTATATGTGTCCTTACTGAGGTGTCCTCTTCTGTTAAGTTGTTACACAATATTTTCTGTTGCTTCTTCTTATGTCTTTTTCATAAAGGTTTATTGACAATCAATGTATTAAATAGCAGGCCTTCAGGTGAAATAGCTGTACAGGTTTAGGCCTCTTACACACGATCGTGTGCCCCCTATGGCCGTATTGCGGCCCGCATATGGTGGGTCTGCAATACATGGGGCACCAGCCGTGTGCATTCCACATCACAGATGCAGACCCATTCACTTGAATGGGTCTGCAAATCCGGAGATGCGGAACAAAAGCACGGAACGGAACCCTACGGAAGCACTACGGAGTGCTTTTGTGGGGTTCCGTTCCGTGCTTCCGTTCCGCAGAAAGATAGAACTTGTCCTATCTTTTTTCAGGACGGATGGATCGCGGACCCTATTCAAATGAATGAGGTCGCTATCCACATGCGGCATCCCCACGGTTGGTGCCCGTGCAATTTGTGTTCCGCAGCACGGGCACGGCCAGCACACGTTCGTGTGCAAGAGGCCTTACACTACCTAATTTTCCTGCACATTATGGGATACAAATGTTCCTAGGAATGTTCGTTCCTGATAATCGGACCATCTAAATGCACAGCAGATTACCCAATGAACAAGCGAAATGCTGATTCTTCTGGTGAAACAATCATTCTTGCAGACACATAAATTAGCATTTCCGGGCAGAAGATCATGCTGTCTAAACACCACTCTGCTGCCCAGAAACAATGCAGCTGTATGGGGACAAGCAGTAGCCCTCGATACCTCTGTGGAGGTGATCTCTGCTGTAAATTCAGAGCTTCAGCTCCACTAATGAGCAGCCAATTAGCGAAAAGGAATGCTGTGTGCTCGATCGCTGTAAATAGCATAAAAAAAGTTGCTTGTGTGTGGCTCTCCACTTTGAATTAAAGGAGACCTTGAGTACCTTAAAGTGCTGGAATCCGATGAAATAAATATTTGAGGCTTCTAAATGCAAACAAATTAAGAGAAGGAAGAGGAAGTAATATGATTTTTTTTTTAAATACTTACATTTAATACTGCACCTGTTCAACTGTGACGTGCAAGGAGGAGACAGGTATTTATGGCACTCGCCTTTCACGTCATAGGAGGCTTGATAAAGCGCAACTGTTGCGCGAAACGGCTGAACAATTTGCATTTTTTCTCTGCAAATTGTGACCCGCACCCGCCATGTTTTATCCGAATAAAGCTACAATTATATGAAGATTCGGTGAGTGCCGCCTTCCTTTTTTTTTTCTTCTACTTTTTATGATGCCATTGATCTTTTATTTTGGCTGAGCACCGCTCGATTATTTGCATGGTTGCTGAGAGCAAGTTACTTGCACCGTCCCGCATGTAGTAGTGCCAGCTGTGTTTTCTCCTTTTCATTGTGGATTCGTGGACTATGTCTTTAAACAGTCAGAGCGGAGAGTTTTGATATTAACATGGACTCAAATATTGATTCAGCTATCGATTCATGCATTGTAGCGGTTGACCAAGGTCGGCGGGATGCGGCACATTTTTTGCAGAATGTAACAAAGACAGCTTGCAAGTCATGAGTACTAAGTCATTGGAATCCGAAATTTCTCAGTTTCACGATGACTCCACTTTCCTTGAGCAATGGAGAGAAGTTCAATTGGAGTGTTCCTTGAAATTGATGAACCTAGTGTTGTTGCGCAACATGAAAGAATATGATGCAGTGCTTATAGAAATCGATAAAGCCAAAAATGAGCTCAAAACAAGAAAGACAGATAACCAATTCCAGATTTTTCTAAATAAATTGGAAAACCAATTAATTCCGGTTCAAGCTGAAATTAAAGAAATAAAGAGAGATACATTTTTGCGAGACAAAAGTGATTACGAGAACGGCAAAGTTTTCGATTGGAAGATTCAAAAGAGATCGCAAAGAAGAAAACGATTGAATAGAAAGAAAAATCAAGAAGGCTGGACAACAGACTCTGATTCGAGTGCTCCTGAAGATTTGATTAATAAATCGCATAGCCGTGATAATCTTACATCAATGGAGCGGAACCCAGATGTGAATACGGCCCCTTTAGGAGGCGGATCAGAAGAGGCCGAACAATCAAGAATGCCTTTAAGAAGCAGCTACAAGAAGAAACAAGTGGGATGGCGACGTTGAAACCAGATGGAGGGTTTTTTCCGAGCCTACCTTTGGGTTTCAACATCGTGAATCTCAGTGATCGACAATTATACAGGGATTGTTTTTCATTTTTGTCGAAAGGACTTAATTATAGTCTAGTTAATGTTTTTGATGAATCACAGTTTGAGGTGTATTTGTTCAAAGAAGTTAGAAAGCTTAATCTCCATAGGCACTTCAAGAATACACCAGATCTCACCCAGCAATCGGTAGGATTAGTGAACCCCAATAGAATAGGTCCTTTGGGCTTTAATTTTAATAAAGACATCGAACCTCTAGATAAAGAGATAGTTATTTCGCTACTTGAGTTGCAGGGCTGTGACACGAATACATCACCAGATACATGAACAAGATAGCTTCGTTAGAGGCATCAGGTTGACCTATACTCCACCCTTGTCAGCTGGTGGCAGCTTGGATTTATTCCAGAGACAGGTCATTAAAGATATTAAAGCTTTACAATATCCTAAAGCATCATCCAATCTGACCAAAAGAGAAAAATCGGCTCTTCAACGAGTCTCGAGAATGTCCGACATTATAGTGAAACCAGCTGACAAGGGTGGAATGATAGTGGTCTTGAATAAGGATCAGTACATGAGAGAAGCCGAACGACAGCTAAGTGACAAGATGATCTACTCTCCCCATAAAACCAATCCAACATTTAAACTTCAGCAGTCTCTGCGTTCATTGTTGTGGAAATATGTTGCATGCCAAGTTTTATCTGAAAAAACAGCAGAGAAATTGTTTCCTCTGTATCCTGTGAAACCTGTCTGGAATTGCAGACCTAAAATCCATAAATCATTGGTAAATCCGCCCGGGTGTCCGATAGTTGCTGGGATCGGGTCTCTTACCGCACCACTATCACAGTATTTAGACTGGCTATTGCGCCCCTTACTGCGTGGCGTTCCCTCTTTTTTAGAGGATACCAATGATTTTTTGGAAGCATTAAAAGACACCATATGGCAAAAAGGTTATTTCCTTGCAACAATTGACGTTGAGAGCTTATACACGAAGATCCCCCAGAATTTGGGAGTAGAGACTGTCTCGGATTTATTGACCAAAATAGGGAGAGATAGCTTCTACATTGAGTTTGTCGCTGAGGCATTGTCTTTTGTTTTGAAACATAACACGTTCATGTTCAACAAGCAGTGGTATAACCAGACATCTGGAACAGCTATGGGGACACCTGTCTTCTGCACTTTCGCCAATCTGTTTTTGGCGAAATTTGAGGAGGAGTATGTATTTACAACTAAAAATCCCTTTGTACAGTACATAAAGTTTTTTTTTAGATACATCGATGATGTATTCATCATATGGGCAGGAGATCGAGATCAATTCAGTTCGTTCGTTAAATATCTAAAAAAAAATAATATGAATATGAGTTTTACTAGCAAAATAGAAGAGCAAACTATCGAATTCCTAGATGTACAAGTCCGAATTATCAATGATGATATCGATACAACTATATACAGTATAGGAAATCCACCTCAACAAATTATCTCTTACACTATGATAGTTTTCATCCGCCACATGTAGCTCACCGTATGGTCAATTTGTAAGGCTTGCAAGGATTATTAAAAACTATAGAGTTTGAGAACCAGAGCAGGGATCTTAAAACTAGATTTATACAACGTGGATATCCATCTTCCATTATCGATAAAACTTATGATAATGCACATGAACGTAGATTAAATAACGATTAATGGGAAAAGAACAAAACGCATCATGAAGGAACACCACAAGAGTGTTGGCAGTGTTCACATTCGAATACTCTCCCATGGCACAGACTCAAAAATTCAATTTTAAGTAATTGGCATATGCTCCAGAGAGATGAGCAACTGATCGACAAAGTGAAAAATAAACCGATTGTCATATTCAAACAGGCTAAAACCATATGAGATATCGTTACTAACACAAATCTTCCTGACACAGGTAATACCGGGTTAGATAGATGGTGCCCTGTGGACACTGCGCAATGTGTAACTTTATGCACACAGGGACACATATTCGAATTGGACAAATAACGCATACAATTAGGCAGTTTATTAACTGCAAATCCACATATGTAATATATGCAATTTTTTTTGGTCCATGCGAAAGATTTTACATCGGGAAAACTCATAGACCTCTATACGTGCGATTTAGAGAACACAAGATCGATCATCACAGGCATCGGTGCTATGCGCCTCATAGAACACATTAAAGATGCGCATCAAGGCAATAAAGAGGTGTTGAAATGTACAGGCATTGAGAGAGTTAATCCACCTGTAAGAGGTGGCGATAGGAAGCGCATCTTACTGCAGCGAGAAGCCCAATCGATAATTAAAACCAATGCGATGGGAGGACTGGGCTTTAATGACAAGAATGATCTTGCTGTTTATATGATTTTATTGTTTTAATCTATTAGGAGATCCAAAGGTTTGATTGATGCACCTGTTCAACTGTGACGTGCAAGGAGGAGACAGGTATTTATGGCTCTCCCCTTTCACGTCATAGGAGGCTTGATAAAGAGCAACTGTTGCGCGAAATGGCTGTTGCCTTTTTTCTCTGCAAATTGTGACCCGCACCCGCCATGTTTTATCCGAATAAAGCTACGATTTGATGAAGATTCGGTGAGTGCCGCCTTCTTTTTTCTTCTACTTTTTATGATGCCATTGATTTTTCGTTTTGTCTGAGCACCGCTCGATTATTTGCATGGTTGCTGAGAGCAAGTTACTTGCACCGTCCCGCATGTAGTAGTGCTAGCTGTGTTTTCTCCTTTTCATTGTGTTACATTTAATACTGCCTTATTGTTCTCTGAAAAATAAAACAACATGTTAGTACGAAAGAAGTAAGTAATGTTTTATGGATGAATACAAATGTATATATGTTTTCAGCTGATCACAAAAAAGACCCCATGCTAAGAGATGTCTCTTTATCGCTGGAAGGAGATAATATTCACCCTAACATACAATGAGCTCTCCCTGCAGCTGCTTATGTGAAAATGTCCTTAAGAAATCTGAGAAAGCAGTAACATTACGGACAAAAAAAGCCTGCTCATGCAAAAAAATGTAATAATAGCAATTAGCAACAAGAGACTGAATGTGGCAATTAGAAAAGCCCAGATCAAAGGGAAACTTAAAAGGGTAATTTGCAACGGTGTCTTTAGAAAAGCAAAGTGTGTCAACAAAAAACCTCCAAGACTGCTGTGACTGAATATCTGTGGTGCACAGCATGTTCCCTTCAGATAAAGGTGTTTGCATGGCAGCCAATAACTCAAAAAAGCACTTAATATGGTTACAAAGAGAGCAGGCCAACCACCAAGAATGCAAAAAGTTGTAGACAGAAGTCCAACACACAGCTATTAACAAAAAGTCATAGAATATAAATATCTGACAAGTGATTTCATTAACATATTCTTGAATTTGCAGCTATATTATTAGCAGTACAATAATTATAGTAATGATCACAACTATTAAAGTGTACTTGTCGTTTCAGATAACACTTCAAAATAAGGCTACTTTCACAACGGATCAGTTTTGCCCTAATGCATTCTGAATGGAAAAGGATCCGCTCAGAATGCATCAGTTTGCCTCCAATCAGTCTCCATTCCGCTCTGGAGGCGAACACCAAAACGCTGCCTGCAGCGTTTTGCTGTCCGCTTGACAAAACTGAGCCAAACTGATCCGTCCTGGCAAACAATGTAAGTCAATGGGGATGGATCCATTTACTCTGACTGTCCTGTTCTCACAACATGTACCCATGGGGTCTATATGCAGTTCAACAGGAAGATATTACCATTCTACTTGTTAATAAGTTGAGACTTCTTTCTGTAATCTGTGGTTTTATTAACCGGCAGTAGATACGGTAAACTATAAGAAAATGAACATACAAGAACTGAATATACAGCAAAATGTACACAAAACCTATACAAAAACATTAATCCCTTACCGACGATGCTTTAGTAAGAGACACATAATGTGCAGCTGCTCCTTCCATGAGGTGAGGAGAAAAAGGAAGAAGGTGCCTGTCTCTTTCCCAGAAAGCACTGTGAGCAGGAAGTCAGGTGACCTAATGAATATGCATAGTTTAATAAGGCAGAAGATGCACTTACAGCTAAAGGTCACTAGATGGTGCTGAAGGCACACATATGAACACACATTAACAAACTATGCAATAGTTAGTGAAGAGAAGACAGTACACTCCCCGCTTGACATCAGCCGATGTCACCATTAGAGTCCTCAACTTTACTGACATGTCCGTCCTCACTTGGGAACACTTTAGTAATGAGGCCCAAAGGCCAATGATTTCTTTGAGCCTGAGAGTCTTTAACAAGAACAATGTCATCCGGTTTCAGGTTGGGCTTTATTGTGTGCCATTTGGTTCTTGTCTGTAAGGTGGGAAGATATTGCTTCTTCCACCTATTCCAGAAAGTATTGGCAAGGCCTTGCACTTGACTCCATTGGCGTTTGTAGAGATCTTTGGTGCCAAACTCTCCGGAAGCAGCACTCACTATACCAGTCTTTTGGGTAAGTAGATCTCCTGGGTCATTTGATATCGGAGCCAAGGGTCTGGCATTGATAATGGCTGAGAATTCGGCCATAAAGGTTGTAAGGCATTCATGAGAGAGTCTAGCATTGCCTACTTGTAGGAAGATGGAGTTCAAGATTCTGCGGGATATGTGTGCTAAGCAGGTTATAGCTCGCGCAAGTGACTTCCATGTGGAAAACCTGATAAAACGGTGGCTACCGAGCTAATTGTATGAATTTACAGTAAGTAGCACAGATACCTGGGGGCGGATTTCTTTGTCAGAATCTGCATCTAACAGCTCATATGTGTCACAGGCAGAAGAATGTTCTGAGTTGTATAGAAAAGCAGGACCCGTGAACCAAACTGTGTCCTTAAAGAGGACCTTTCAGTAGTTTAAAAACTAAAAACTAACTATATCAGTGGGCAGAGTGGGAGTCCCAGGCTATGAGCTGTGCGCTACGATTGGCCAGCGCTGCAGCAAGGGACAACCCTAATACAAAAACTCTGCCCCGTACAAAAGAGGGAGCTGCACACACCGGAGCCTATACCGGGTGAACGGAGCGGAGCCCAGACATACTAGTAAGTGCAGGGGGCCCCTGGGCGCGAATGGAGCGGCGCCCAGACATACTAGTAAGTGCAGGGGGACCCCTGGGAGCCGCTCTGCCCACTGATATAGTTAGTTTTTAGTTTTTAAACTACTGAAAGGTCTTCTTTAAGGTGACTGGCAGCAACTGTACAGTGTTCATTTTAGGACATGGTCAGATATCATAGTCAAGTATCAAAATAATGCCAATGTGACACCTGACTCTGACACCTGACACAAAGGATTTTAGGTTTACTGTGGCTCTGTATGCTACATCACATAGATGAACAAAAATCCAAAGATCATACAAGGCAAGCTGGTAGCTCAGTGGTAATGCTGTTGCCCCATGTCCAGGCTTTCTGAGTTCAAAGCCTCTTTCAGCCTCAAAAAAATGTTCACATTTTATTATGCCCTAGATAAGAGGCAAATTTAAATGATGTGTGACGCTAATATCTCACTTCCTTCACTTGTCAGTGTCACCATGGATCTTAGGTTTACTGTGTTTTTTGCTATACTACATCTCATAGATCAAAAAAATCACCACTTTTGGTGTCTGAAGCTATAGCTCAGTGGTAAGACACTTGCTTTGCATGTAGTGTTCATGGGTTCAAAACCCCTTACAGGCTTTTAATAAAATACATATTTTATATTTTATTGAGCCACTTTTTACACTTCTGACCTACACTACTTTCACAGTTTATTGCTCGGTCATGCAACTTACCACCCAAATGAATTTTACCTCCTTTTCTTCTCACTAATAAAGCTTTTATTTGGTGGTATTTCATTGCTGCTGACATTTTTACTTTTTTTGTTATTAATTGAAATTTAACGATTTTTTTGTAAAAAAAATGACATTTTTCACTTTCAGTTGTAAAATTTTGCAAAAAAAACGACATCCATATATAAATTTTTCTCACAATTTATTGTTCTACATGTCTTTGATAAAAAAAAATGTTTGGGTGAAAAAAAAAAATGGTTTGGGTAAAAGTTATAGCGTTTACAAACTATGGTACAAAAATGTGAATTTCCGCTTTTTGAAGCAGCTCTGACTTTCTGAGTACCTGTCATGTTTCCTGAGGTTCTACAATGGCCAGACAGTACAAACACCCCACAAATGACCCCATTTCGGAAAGTAGACACCCTAAGGTATTCGCTGATGGGCATAGTGAGTTAATAGAAGTTTTTATTTTTTGTCACAAGTTAGCGGAAAATGATGATTTATTTTATTTTTTATTTTTTTCTTACAAAGTCTCATATTCCACTAACTTGTGACAAAAAATAAAAACTTCTATGAACTCACTATGCCCATCATCGAATACCTTGGGATGTCTTCTTTCCAAAATGGGGTCACTTGTGGGGTAGTTATACTGCCCTGGCATTCTAGGGGCCCAAATGTGTGGTAAGTAGTTTAAAATCAAAATCTGTAAAAAATGGCCGGTGAAATCCGAAAGGTGCTCTTTGGAATGTGGGCCCCTTTGCCCACCTAGGCTGCAAAAAAGTGTCACACATGTGGTATCTCCGTACTCAGGAGAAGTTGGGCAATGTGTTTTGAGGTGTCATTTTACATATACCCATGCTGGGTGAGATAAATATCTTGGTCAAATGCCAACTTTGTATTAAAAAAAATGGGAAAAGTTGTCTTTTGCCAAGATATTTCTCTCACCCAGCATGGGTATATGTAAAATGACACCCCAAAACACATTGTCCAACTTCTCCTGAGTACGGAGATACCACATGTGTGACACTTTTTTGCAGCCTAGGTGGGCAAAGGGGCCCACATTCCAAAGAGCACCTTTAGGATTTCACCGGCCATTTTTTACAGATTTTGATTTTAAACTACTTACCACACATTAGGGCCCCTAGAATCCCAGGGCAGTATAACTACCCCACAAGTGACCCCATTTTGGAAAGAAGACACCCCAAGGTATTCACTGATGGGCATAGTGAGTTCATGGAAGTTTAAATTTTTTGTCACAAGTTAGTGGAATATGAGACTTTGTAAGAAAAAAAAAAAATCATAATTTTCCGCTAACTTGTGACAAAAAATAAAAAATTCTAGGAACTCGCCATGCCCCTCATGGAATACCTTGGGGTGTCTTCTTTCCAAAATGGGGTCACTTGTGGGGTAGTTATACTGCCCTGGCATTCTAGGGGCCCTAATGCGTGGTAAGTAGTTTGAAATCAGAATCTGTAAAAAATGGCCGGTGAAATCCTAAAGGTGCTCTTTGGAATGTGGCCCCCTTTGCCCACTTAGGCTGCAAAAAATCTCCGTACTCAGAAGAAGTTGGGCAATGTGTTTTGGGGTGTCATTTTACATATACCCATGCTGGGTGAGAGAAATATCTCGGCAAAAGACAACTTTTCCCATTTTTTTATAGATATTTATCTCACCCAGCATGGGTATATGTAAAATGACACCCCAAAACACATTCTCCAACTTCTCCTGAGTACGGCAATACCACATGTGTGACACTTTTTGGCAGCCTAGATGCGCAAAGGTGCCCAAATTCCTTTTAGGAGGGCATTTTTAGACATTTGGATCCCAGACTTCTTCTCACGCTTTAGGGCCCCTAAAAAGCCAGGGCAGTATAAATACCCCACATGTGACCCCATTTTGGAAAGAAGACACCCCAAGGTATTCAATGAGGAGCATGGCGAGTTCATAGAAGAAAAAAAATTTGGCACAAGTTAGCGGAAATTGATTTTTTGGGGTTTTTTCTCACAAAGTCTCCCTTTCCGCTAACTTGAGACAAAAATTTCAATCTTTCATGGACTCAATATGCCCCTCAGTGAATACCTTGGGGTGTCTTCTTTCCAAAATGGTGTTATTTGTGGGGTGTTTGTACTGCCCTGGCATTTGAGGGTCTCTGCAATCATTACATGTATGGCCAGCATTAGGAGTTTCTGCTATTCTCCTTAGGCCTCATGCACACGACCGTTGTGTGCATCCGTGGCCGTTGTGCCGTTTTCCGTTTTTTTTCGCGGACCCATTGACTTTCAATGGGTCCGTGGAAAAATCGGAAAATGCACCGTTTGGCAGCCGCATCCGTGAGCTGTGTTTCCTGGCCGTGAAAAAAATAGGACCTGTCCTATTTTTTTCACGGCCAACGGTTCACGGACCCATTCAAGTCAATGGGTCCGTGAAAGAACACGGATGCACACAAGATTGGCATCTGTGTCCGTGATCCGTGGCCGTAGGTTACTTTCATACAGATGGATCCGAAGATCCGTCTGCATAAAAGCTTTTTCAGAGATGAGTTTTCACTTCGTGAAAACTCAAATCCGACAGTATATTCTAACACAGAGGCGTTCCCATGGTGATGGGGACGCTTCAGGTTAGAATATACTAACAGAACTGTGTACATGACTGCCCCCTGCTGCCTGGCAGGTGCTGCCAGGCAGCAGGGGGCAGCCCCCCCCCCCCTGTAGTTAACACATTGGTGGCCAGTGCGGCCGGCCCCCCTCTCCCCTGTAGTTAACTCATTGGTGGCCAGTGCGGCCCCTCCCCTGTAGTTAACTCATTTGTGACCAGTGGGCCCCCCCCTGTAGTTAACTCATTGGTGACCAGTGGGCCCCCCCCTGTAGTTAACTCATTGGTGGCCAGTGCGGCCCCTCCCCCCCCTGTAGTTAACTCATTGGTGACCAGTGGGCCCCCCCTGTAGTTAACTCGTTGGTGGCCAGTGGGCCTTCTCCCCTCCCTCCCCCTCCTAATTAAAATCTCCCCCCTATCATTGGTGGCAGCGGAGTGTACCGACAGGTCATGTCACTTACCAGTAGGAGGAGCTCCCGGCCGGACCTGTCACTTACCAGTAGGAGGAGCTCCCGGCCGGACGCAGAGATCGCAGCTCGCAGGTAAGTATCATGGTTCTACAAATTGCTAAGTAACCATGGCAACCGGGACAGCAGTAGCGTCCTGGTTGCCATGGTTACCGATCGGAGCCCCAGCGATTAAACTGGGACTCCGATCGGTACACTCCGCTGCCACCAATGATAGGGGGGAGATTTTAATTAGGAGGGGGAGGGAGGGGAGAAGGCCCACTGCCCACCAACGAGTTAACTACAGGGGAGGGGCCGCACTGGCCACCAATGAGTTAACTACAGGGGAGGGGGGGCCCACTGGCCACCAATGAGTTAACTACAGGGGAGGGGGGGGGCCGGCCACCAATGTGTTAACTACAGGGGGGAGGGGGCTGCCCCCTGCTGCCTGGCAGCACCTGCCAGGCAGCAGGGGGCAGTCATGTACACAGTTCTGTTAGTATATTCTAACCTCAAGCGTCCCCATCACCATGGGAACGCCTCTGTGTTAGAATATACTGTCGGATTTGAGTTTCACGATGTAACTCAAATCCGACAGTATATTCTAACATAGAGGCGTTCCCATGGTGATGGGGACGCTTCAAGTTAAAATATACCATCGGATTGGAGAAAACTCCGATCCAATGGTATATTAACTCCTGACTTTACATTGAAAGTCAATGGGGGACGGATCCGTTTGAAATTGCACCATATTGTGTCAACGTCAAACGGATCCGTCCCCATTGACTTGCATTGTAATTCAGGACGGATCCGTTTGGCTCCGCACGGCCAGGCGGACACCAAAACGACTTTTTTTCCATGTCCGTGGATCCTCCAAAAATCAAGGAAGACCCACGGACGAAAAAACGGTCACGGATCACGGAAAAACGGAACCCCGTTTTGCGGACCGCAAAAAAATACGGTCGTGTGCATGAGGCCTTATATTGAGCATACGGGTAATGAGATTTTTTTTTTCCGTTCAGCCTCTGGGCTGAAAGAAAAAAATGAACGGCACAGATTTCTTCATTCGCATCGATCAATGTGGATGAAAAAATCTCTGCCAAAAAAAAAAGGAGGGGAAAGGCGTCTGCCAGGACATAGGAGCTCCGCCCAACATCCATACCCACTTAGCCCGTATGCCCTGGCAAACCAGATTTCTCCATTCACATCAATCGATGTGGATGAATAAATCATTGCCGGGATTTTTTATATATATATATATATATATATATATATATATATATATATATATACACAAAGTGTTTGCCAAAGCATATGAACTGAAATCTATCCGCAGGCGCAGAAATATAGAGCCACAAGCAGCAAAAAATCCCGTCCCCGACACGGTTCCTAGTAGATCAGTGTTCACATTTGATTTTTCACCCATGGCGCAGCAAATAAAAAATGCCATATTAAAAAACTGGCACATTTTACAAAGAGACCCCACCCTTCAAGAAAAAGAGACTAGTAGACCTGTGGTGGGCTTCAGACGAAGCAGAACCATAGGGAGCATGATCACACAGAGCCAGTTTAAAGGTAATGTGAACAAAAATTGGCATGAACGCTGCGTCCCTGAGGGCAATTTCAGGTGTGGACACTGCTCCATGTGTGAACAGATGCGGAGAGGTGCACATTTAAAAATCGGAGCCATAAAACACAGAGTGAGGGACTTCATTAAGAGCCAGTTCAGACCTGAGCGTTTTACAGCGTGTTCCTACGCGCTGTAAAACGCTCAACAAGGAGAAACCAATGCTTCCCTATGGGAATGGTTCTCACCTGGGCGTTTTACAGCGCGTACGATCGCGCTGTAAAACGCCTGACGCTCAAACAAGTACATGAGCGTTTTTTCGGGCGTTTGTCGCGCGTTCCCGTACATAGACTTTTGGGAACGCGCGACAATGTGTGTTTGCTTGTCTCTGTATGCACGATTGTAAACGCCCGTACATTCGCGCATACAGAGCGCTCCTTTCAGAACGCTCAGGTGTGAACCCAGCCTTACTGCAGGTCCACCTTTGTAGTTTATGCTCTTTTTTGCCCCTGCGGCAAATTTTATATTGGAGAAACTTTCAGACCCCTTTTCGTTCGTTTCAGAGAGCACAAGTATAGCCTTAAAACAGAAATTGGAGCCACTAGATTAATCCAACATATGAAAGAATCGCACCAAAACCGCGAGGACCTTCTACAGATTGCAGGTCTAGAAATAGTGAAATTACCGCCTCGCGGCGGAGACAGAAAAAAGCTTCTCCTAAAGAGAGAAGCATTATGGATCATCAAGACAGAAGCGATGGGACCATCAGGTTTTAATGATAGGAATGATTTATTTGTTTTTGTTTGACACACTGATTTTTTGGTGCAATAGAGTATTGAATGAGTTAACACTGTGTTCCTCTATGTGATGCGGTGGGGGGAGTGGCCTGACCTGACCTTTATAGGTCAGTCACTCACCTCTACAGCATGAAAGGCATGATGAAGCGCTCTTAGCGTGAAACAGCTGTAGCCGTACCTCCATTTGACCTATGTGCACAGACCTGCCTGTACCCTATTTTATAGAAGCCTAATAAACTGGACGTTTTATCTTGGAATTGGTGAGTGCCGCTGTCTCCTTCTCATCTCTCTCCTGAATACACCAAAGCATATGAACCCCGCCACCTCCTCAGCTCATATGCCTCGGCAAACGTATCTTTTACTGCAGAGGAGAAATCTCGTCTTGCAGCGCCGCATACACCGACTTGTGTGTAATCTGACAGCAGCGCAATGCTTCTGTCAGAATGCACATCAGTGCTGCAGCTAGTCGATCGGTTGGTCCACCTGGAAGGTAAAAAAAAAAAAAAAAAAAAAGAAGAAAAAACCAGGCCGCAACGCAATAAATTTTATTAACTTTATAATAACTTTTGAACAGAACATATAAACTTTTTTTTTAACTTTTTGAACTGAAAGTTAATTTTTGCTTACTGGTGTTTTTTTTTTTTGTTTGTTTTTACCTTTTATAGGACAAACCTCTCCTTCCCCATGGGACAATGTGCAAAGCGCAAATCGCCCAAAGATGTGGCGAAGTACATTATGCACTTTATCCCAGGTGAAAGGAGAGGTTTGCAGCAGCTGTGAGTAAAAGGGCCCTAATAGACCTGTGTGCCTGTCCTGTGAGATGCAATCCCTATGCTAAGTGTACCTGTGTGTGGTACTTCCGGAAACACTCTCCAAAGCATAGGGCAGGGTGGTCAGGACAGTCAGGACAGAAATAGCGGGTGTCACGCCTTATTCCACTCCTGCTACAGACACAACATCTTTTTCGGGGTGACTGTTGGGTTGCGGTACCAGGAACGACACTAGGGAAATGTCGCTCATGTAGACGGCTAACTACACTGGTGGATGGGGCCACGGAACCTTCTGGATACAGGAGGTTCTCGATGATCTCTTCCTGAAATTTGAGGAAGGATCGTGTTCTCCCAGCCTTACTGTAGAGAACAAAACTATTGTATATCGCCAATTGAATTAAATATACAGACACCTTCTTATACCAGCGTCGGGAAACTAAATACATAGACAACATCTGGTCATTGAAGTCCACCCCTCCCATGAGCAAATTATAGTCGTGGACACAGAGGGGCTTTTCAATGACACGGGTTGCTCGCTCAATTTGTATTGTCATGTCTGCGTGAATAGAGGAGAGCATGTAAACGTCACACTTGTCTCTCCATTTCACCGCAAGCAGTTCTTCGTTACACAAGGCAGCCCTCTTCCCCCCTTGCAAGATGGGTGGTAACGAGCCGTTGGGGGAAGCCCACGCGACTAGTTCGCGCGGTGCCATAGCAGCCAATCTGTTCTAGGAACAAATGCCTGAAGAGGGCCACACTTGTGTAGAAATTGTCCACATAAAGATGGTACCCCTTGCCAAATAAGGGTGACACCAAGTCCCAGACTGTCCTCCCACTGCTCCCCAGGTAGTCAGGGCAACCGACCGGCTCCAGGGTCTGATCTTTTTCCTCATAGATCCGAAATTTGTGGGTATAGCCTGTGGCCCTTTCACAGAGCTTATACAATTTGACCCCATACCGGGCGCGCTTGCTTGGGATGTATTGTTTGAAGCCAAGGCGCCCGGTAAAATGTATTAGGGACTCGTCTACGCAGATGTTTTGCTCTGGGGTATACAAATCTGCAAATTTCTGGTTGAATGGGTCTATGAGGGGCCGAATTTTGTGGAGCCGGTCAAAAGCTGGGTGGCCTCTGGGACGGGAGGTGGTGTTGTCGCTAAAGTGCAGGAAACGCAGGATGGCCTCAAATCATGCCCTGGACATAGCAGCAGAGAACATGGGCATGTGATGAATCGGGTTCGTGGACCAATATGACCGCAATTCATGCTTTTTGGTTAGACCCATGTTGAGGAGAAGGCCCAGAAAAATTTTAATTTCGGAAACTTGGACTGGTTTCCACCGGAAAGGCTGGGCATAAAAGCTTCCCGGGTTGGCGGATATAAATTGAGTGGCATACCGATTTGTTTCTGCCACGACTAAGTCCAAGAGCTCCGCAGTCAAGAACAGCTCAAAAAATCCCAGGGCCGAACCGATCTGAGCTGTCTCAACCCGAACGCCAGACTGGGTGGTGAAAGGGGGAACTAATGGTGCTGCTGAAGTTGGTGACTGCCAATCAGGATTTGCCAGCACCTCAGGGACTCTAGGGGGTCTACGGGCCTGTCTGTGCGGTGGCTGCGACGGGGTAACTACTGCACGTGCCACCGTACCAGCTTCAACTGCCCTTCTGGTGCTCGCCACTTCACCATGTTACTAGGTCCAGGGAGGGCTGCGCTGCTGGTGTATGCCTCACCACGTAATCCGACAGCGCCAACCCCACTCTGCTGCTCTTGAAGCGGATCCTGCGCAACCTGTGGTCTAGCGACACGGGGCAGGGTACGCCTGGTTCTATCAGGGACCTCAACCTCGTCATCCGAACTTTGGGTCAGACTGCCACTGCTTTCTACAGGTTCATATTCTGACCCGCTAGATTCGTCAGATGAGGGTTCCCATTCCTCATCCGACTGGGTCAGAATCCTGTAGGCCTCTTCAGAAGAATACCCCCTGTTTGACATTTGGTCTACTAAATTTAGGGGTATTCCCTGAGACTACCCAAGAAAAAAAGCAAGCCTGTCTTACAAAGGGGAGGCTAGCAAAGTACAGGAGGCCGCTGCGGTTGATAAAAAATATCAAAACTGAATTTTTTTATTGCCGCAGAGCTTGGAAAGTGATTGTGCAGTGATCAAAAAAATATATATTTTTTGTCACTGCGGCGGGGCGGGTGTGGGTGAACGCATGTGTGGGCGACCGATCAGGCCTGATCGGGCAAACACTGCGTTTTGGGTGGAGGGCGAGCTAAGGTGACACTAATACATTTATAGATCTGACTGATCAGTTTTGATCACTTACAGATACTATAAAAGTACAAATGCTGATTAGCGATACGCTAATCAGCGAATCAGTGACTGCGGTGCGGTGGGCTGGGCGCTAACTGACGCTAAACTACCTAACCAAGGGGCCTAAACTATCCTAAAACCTAACAGTCAATACCAGTGAAAAAAAAAAGTGACAGGTTACACTGATCACTTTTTTTCCTTTCACTAGGTGATTGACAAGGGGTTAATTCGGGTGATGGGGGTGATCTGGGGCTAAGGTGAAGTGTTTGGTGCTACTCACTGTGATGTCTGCTCCTCTGCTGGAACCAACCGACGAAAAGGACCAGCAGAGGAGCAGACAAGCCATTTAACACATCATATTTACAAATAATATCTGGCTTTTGATTTGATTTTTTGAAAATCGCCAGCCTGCCAGCCACGATCATTGGCTGGCAGGCTGATGACGAAATACTTCTTTAACTTTTGCCGGCCCGCGATGCGCATGCGCGGGCCGGCTTTAAGCGAAATCTCGCGTCTCGCGAGATGACGCATATATGCGTGACTGTGCGCAGGGCTGCGCCTCCGGAACGCAATCCTGCGTTAGGCGGTCCGGAGGCGGTTAATAGCATATACTATAATAAATAATATGTCATTAACCCATAGGATACCACCGCTGTACATGTATGTCGCTGGAAACACGGTCACAAATCCCAGCACCATACAGGTACAGCGCTCTGATGGGGCGGCCACAGGAGCTACTCCCGCCCAATCAGCTGCAGGGGTCCGGCAGGCACTAACAGTTGGACCCCTGCTGTATGCACCGGCATCGGCGAAAACACTGATGCCGGCTCATTAACCCTTGCACTGCCGCGGTCAGCGCTGACGGCTGCATGTGCGGTATCCCCGTGGTGCTGTGACGTCAGCCTGCTGTCTAGCCCTATCAGTCAATGGGGGGAGGGGTGTGTGTGCAGAGCACAAAGGGTGTTATAGAGCATTACTCAGAATATTCAGCCCCACCTCTGAGTGCTCGAATTGTTTATTTGCATATGAATCTCTGCATATCTCTGCAGCTATTTATCATACATAATCAGCATAATGAGCCCTACCAGGCAGTATGTATGGTCTAATAGGGTTGATTCTGGTGACAGAGCCTCTTTAACCTCTTATAGACACAGGGCGTACTGTATTTCCGATCACCGCTGTGCGGCGGGCAGTGTTAGGAACTGTGTGCCTGCTGAAATCATTCAGAAGGCACCCTGTGACAATGCCAAGGGGGCATACCGGCGATCGCTGCTAACCGCAGGTCAATTCAGACCTGCGGTTTGCGTAATTTCCAGGTTATTCAGGTCTCCGGTGACCTGGAATAGGAGGGTGATCAGTGGTGTAATATACACCACCAATCACCCTCCGTAGATCCTGTGAGGTGGCGGTGACGGAGGATGAGGGTGAGGATCGCCTGTGATTGGTTGGAGGGACTGACCTGAAGATAACGTCCTGGAGCTCAACTCTCCCCGCCAACAGACTTCTGTGTGAGTAAGGAGAGAGGAGCCCTGTGTCGGTCCATCTGCATCCCACACGATCCGCCGCCATCCATGGCCCCTGAGACCCCATAAAGTGCCATCTGGCATATAAACATTTAGGGAGAGCTTTAGGTTAGGCAGGGGTAGTGAAAAAAATAATTCTTTTTTGTGTGCATCACCCGGATCTGAGGTTGTCTGGGGTCCGGTCCACAGCAACTTGTGCGACCCCCATCCCCCCAGGGGTGCTGCATCTTGCCCCCCCCACACACATATTTTGGGGCGCAAGCGCATTTTTTTTCTTTTTGTAGGTGCGCTGACTGTGGCCGGCACTCTGAGCTGTAAAAGAGCGCCTGGCCACTGTTAGCGCATCGCCCACCCCACCGCTGATCAGCTTGATACCGCTGATCAGCGAGTTTTTGGGCTGTGAGCAATTTTTCGGGGATTCTGTTAGGTTAGGGTGGGTTAGGGTAGGGTATACATAAAAACACACAGCCCCCCCCCCCCCACACACTAAATAAAGTTTTACACACACACGCACTCCCCTTTAGCGTTCTAAGATGGCCCGCCGGATGTTCTCGGCCGAGGAGGCATACGCCCAGCTGCTCTCCGACTCCGAGAGCCCCAGTGAGGACGAGGATGACCCCACTTTCCTGTTGTCATCCTCGTTCTCCTCATCATCTAGTGATGATGATGAGCCCCAAGGCGATGGAGACGCAGCCAGGCGGATCCAGGAGCCCCCCATGCCAGGAACCCTGTGGCCCACACTAGTATGAGCAGCCCTGGGGCTCAGACTAGTTTTCCGGCTCACCAGGCAAGTTCACCTGAGCCCTCTACCGGTGAACTTGGCTGGAGTACCCCAGAGGATTTTGAGCCCTTGATTCCTGACTTTGTTGGCCAACCAGGAATCCAGATTCGCACAGTGGGCTTCACTGAATATGACATTTTATTTTATTTTTTTTCAGTGAACAATTTGTGAATCTGATGGTGGAGCAAACTAACTTGTTCGCCCAACAGTTTATAGCCCAATTTCTCCCGAGTCAGAAAATACCTCATATGTGGATGTAGAGTGATCTGCGGGTGAACTACACGGCTCAGAAGAGAAAGAGCGCTATTGGGATTTTGGACAACCAAAATCCCAATGGCGCTCCTTCTCTTCTGAGCCATGTAGTTCGCCCGCAGAGCACTTTACATCCATATATGGGGTATGTCCTTACTCGGGAGAAATTGGGCTATGAATTTTGGGGTGCTTTTTCTCCTATTACCCCTTGTAAAAATGAAATAAAAGGGGCTACAAGAACATGTTAGTGTAAAAAAAGGAGATTTTGAATTTTCTCCTCCACTTTGCAGCTATTCCTGTGAAGACTGTGGAGAAATAAATTTAAATGGGGGAAGGGGATTATAAATTTAGTACTCCATGGAAGTGTGGTACTTCCTGAAGCAACCGTCAATACAGAGGCCCGGATGATCGGGGCACGTGTCACACTAAGTGGTGGTATCCTTCCGTTACCCCCTCCTGTTACACACGCTGCACTTTTTTTTGGGACCGTCCCTTCTTTCCAGTATGGGGGAACCACACCTGGAAAGTGTTAGCCAGGGACGATCCGGGCGCCTCCAGTTCCTGAGGTACTCCGGCCTGCTCTTTCCCGGTCAGAAAAGATCAGGGCCTTGAGGACTGCCTCATAGAACTGCAGGAATTTCCCTGTGTTGCCAGCACTCCGAGACAGCACAAAAGTGTTGTACAAGGCAACCTTCACCAAGTAGACAACAACTTCTTTGTACCATGCTCGGGTTTTGCGCATGGAGTTTAGGGTTGCCACCTTTTCTTCAAGCCAAACCCGAAAAAAAGGGAGGGAGGGCCCCCTTCCAGGCCCCCACCCATGTCCCGCCTCCAGCCATGTCCATGTCCTGCCTTCAGCCACGCCCATGTCCCGCCTCCACCCCTGGTCGCTGTCGCACCACGATCGTTACGCCCCTGATCCCGTCACTATAGAAATACAGCGCCCCATACCTCTTACATCCAGTGATGTCTCCTTTGATGTAGATGTTCTCTTTCCTCATCTTCTCCTTTCAGAGCAGACTACCATTTTGTCGCCATTTTTCGTCTCTGCAGTTTGACAACAACAAAAAATCTTAGTTTACTACTTTTCCATCATCCTCCCATCTTCTGGACAAATCATCCTACTACTCCCAATATTGTGCCGCTGTGCTCCCCAATACTATACTGCAGAAACAGATAAATCCCCTGATAATACTAGTACCACACAGAGCCCCCCATATAAAATACCCCTTCTTTGTGGCCTCAGTAGAAGACCCCAAATAATGTGCCAGTAAGTGCCCCCCATAAATGCCCCCCATGTGTCAGTAAGAAGTGCCTCATTTCTCTCCCCCCAATATGTGCCAGTATAAAGTGCCTCTTCCCCCTTCCCTTATATGTGCCAGAATCAAATGCCTCATTTCTCCCCCCAATATGTGCCAGTATAAGGTGCCTCTGCCTGTCACGGATGGTGTACAGGAAACAAGACAATACCATATGAACAATGTCTCTCTGGATCCACAACTAAGGAACAAAGGGAGACCCCTGCAATAGAGCTGCCGCTCTCCCTCACTGCTCAGCCTATGCGAACACCCCAAAGGTGGATGGCCGCATATCCACGTTCCTCGGCTATCTATTACCTGAAGACCCTACAATAGTGAAGGGACACGACCACCGGCTCCCTACACTGACACGGAGGGAGTCAGGGTCACCTGGATCCAGAAAAGACAAAAACATAAATACATAAACAGCACTTATCTGCAGACGACTGAGGACTGGGAACTGGGAACAGCATGCACACACACTCCAGGAAGTTGTATCAGCCGCACACTACTGCATTATGGGGAGGAACTTAAAGGGTAGCGATCAGTCTGACTGCATGACAGCTGAGATAGACTAACGAGATGAGAAACTAAACCAAAACAAAGAAATTCAAGGAGGAGGATCTGAGAAGCTCCTGTGAGCGCTTCTCAGCTGTCTGGCTGTGACAGTACCCCTCCCTCTAGGAGTGGACTCCGGACACTCAGGGCCCACCTTCTCAGGGTGGGACCTATGGAAAGCCCTGATGAGACGAGAGGCCTTAATGTCAGTCACTGGGACCCACATCCTCTCCTCAGGACCATAACCCTCCCAATGAACGAGGTACTGGAGGGAACCGCGGACAAGACGAGAATCCACAATCCTAGAGACCTGAAATTCAAGATTTCCATCAACCATAAATCGGAGGAGGAGGCAAAGGCGAGGGTACAATAGGTTAAACATAAGGTTTCAATAAGGACTTATGAAAAACATTATGGATCTTCCAAGTCTGAGGAAGATCAAGACGGTAGGCAACAGGATTGATGACAGACAGGATCTTGTAAGGGCCAATAAACCTAGGACCCAACTTCCAGGAGGGAACCTTCAATTTGATATTCTTGGTAGACAACCACACCAGATCACCAACATTCAGGTCCGGACCAGGCACACGTCTCTTATCCGCTACACGCTTATATCTCTCACTCATGCTCTTTAGATTATCCTGAATCTTTTGCCAAATAGATGACAAAGACGAGGAGAATCTGTCCTCATCAGGCAAACCAGAAGAGCCCTCTCCTGAGAAAGTCGCAAACTGCGGATGGAACCCATATGCACCAAAAAATGGTGACTTATCAGAGGACTCCTGACGACGGTTATTTAAAGCAAACTCAGCAAGGGTCAAAAAAGAACACCAATCCTCCTGATTCTCCGCCACAAAACAGCGCAGATATGTCTCCAGATTCTGATTGACGCGCTCTGTCTGGCCATTCGACTGCGGATGGAAAGCAGAAGAGAATGACAACCGAACCCCCAAGCGAGAACAGAAAGCCTTCCAGAATCTGGAAACAAACTGCGTGCCCCTATCAGAGACTATGTCTGAAGGAATCCCATGCAATTTGACAATGTGGTCAATAAATGCCTGCGCCAGCGTCTTAGCATTGGGCAAACCAGGGAAAGGGATAAAATGCACCATTTTGCTAAAACGGTCCACCACCACCAGAATCACAGACTTCCCCGAGGAACGAGGCAAGTCCGTTATGAAGTCCATGGACAGATGTGTCCAAGGACGGGAAGGAATGGGCAAAGGAAGGAGAGGACCTGATGGCCGTGAATGAGGGACCTTGGCACGAGCGCAAGTCTCGCAAGCTGCCACAAAACCCTCAACTGACTTACGAAGCGCAGGCCACCAGAATCTCCGAGCGATGAGATCCAGTGTGGCTCTTGCCCCCGGGTGCCCAGCAAGGACCGTGTCGTGGTGTTCTTTAAAAATCTTGTGTCTCAAAGCGAGAGGCACAAACAACCTCCCAGGAGGACAAAGATCAGGAGCTTCTGACTGGGCTGCCTGCACCTCTGCCTCCAATTCAGGAAAAAGAGCAGAGACCACCACACCTTCAGCCAAAATGGGACCCGGGTCTTCAAAATTCCCACCTCCTGGAAAACGTGACAGGGCATCTGCCTTCACATTCTTAACCCCAGGGCGGAACGTAACAACAAAATTAAACCTTGAAAAGAACAAAGACCATCTGGCCTGTCTCGGGTTCAGACGCTTGGCTGACTCCAAGTAGGCCAGATTTTTATGGTCAGTAAACACGGTATCAGGGTGTCTGGCTCCCTCTAGCCAATGGCGCCATTCCTCAAAAGCCAACAATTCCCTATCTCCCACATCATAATTTCTCTCTGCGGAGGAGAGTTTCTTTGAGAAAAAGGCACACGGTTGCCATTTGGCAGGAGAGGAACCCTGAGACAAGACCGCACCCACCCCTACCTCAGAAGCATCAACTTTAACTATGAAGGGTAACGAAATATCAGGTTGTACTAGGATGGGAGCGGAAGCAAAACTCTCCTTGATATTAGAAAAGGCCTTACGCGCCTCTACCGACCAGGAAGAAAAATCTACCCCCTTTCTGGTCATATCAGTGAGTGGTTTAACAACAGAGGAATAATTCAAAATAAATTTCCTGTAATAATTGGCAAAGCCCAAAAAACGCATCAGCGCCTTCTGGTTCTCAGGAAGCTCCCACTCAAGCACAGCGCGGACCTTCTCGGGGTCCATGCGAAAACCAGAAGCGGAGACAAGAAACCCCAGAAATTGGATTTCTGGAACCGCAAACACACATTTTTCCAGTTTCGCATATAATTTATTCTCCCGCAGAATGAGCAAGACCTGACGTAAGTGTTCCTTATGAGTCTTGAAATCAGGAGAAAAAAATCAAAATGTCATCCAAATACACTAATACAAATTTTCCCATTAAATGATAAAAAATGCTGTTGACGAAATGCTGAAAAACGGCTGGGGCATTCATCAAACCAAAAGGCATAACCAAATTCTCAAAATGGCCCTCAGGGGTATTGAAAGCCGTCTTCCATTCGTCTCCTTCTCTGACCCTAACCAGGTTGTATGCCCCTCTTAGGTCTAATTTGGAAAAGACTTTAGCCCCAACAACCTGGTTAAACAGGTCCGGGATCAGAGGAAGCGGATAAGGATCACGAATAGTGATACTGTTCAGCTCCCTGAAATCCAGACAAGGTCTTAAAGAACCATCTTTTTTCTTAACAAAGAAAAAACCAGCGGCAACAGGTGACTTCAAGGGTCGTATGTGTCCTTTTCTCAAACTCTCAGAGATATAAGCCCGCATAGCGACCCTCTCAGGTTGGGAGAGATTGTATAAACGAGATTTAGGCAGCTTGGCGCCTGGGATGAGATTAATAGGGCAATCATACTCCCTGTGCGGAGGCAAACCCTGAACTCCACTCTCAGAGAAGACATCCAAAAATTCAGAGAGGAAAGGTGGTACAGTCTTAGTAGAAACCTCAGAAACAGATGTTATGAGGCAATTCTCTCTGCAAAAGTTACTCCAACCATTTATTTGCCTCGCTTGCCAATCAATGGTGGGGTTATGTTTAGTGAGCCAGGGTAGCCTCAACACTAGAGGAGTAGGCAAACCGCTAAGGACGAAACATGACACATCCTCAACATGAGCATCACTCACAATTAAACGGATATTGTGAACTATGCCCTTTAATGATTTCTGAGAAAGTGGAGCTGAATCAATAGCAAAAACAGGAATATCCCTTCCCAAAGTGCATACCTGGAAACCATGAGTTATTGCAAATTGATTATCAATGAGGTTGACAGCTGCTCCACTATCCACAAAAATCTCACAAAAATGCTCTTGCTCTCTAGTGCCACCCTAGCAGGCAGGACAAAACGGGAACTACAAACAAACGGAAAACCTTCAATTTCCGCCTCAACCCTGCCAATAGTAACAGACGGAACATTTTTAAAAGATTTTTTCCTTTTTGTCTCTTTATTACTCCCAGAAAACTGCCTGAATCTCCTTGATGGACAAACATTTGCCAAATGATTTATACCTCCACAACAAAAACAAACCCTCCCATGCGGGCTGAATCTTCTATTGTCAGAGGCAATCAACCCCAGCTGCATGGGCTCCTGCTCAGAAGGGGCTGACAGCGACTGAGACTCCTGCGCACAGAATGAGACCGCTGCACTGTTCCGAGACTGAGTAGGACAGGAAGGAGAGATCTCTCGTCTCTCTCTAAGACGCCTGTCAATACGAACGGCCTGAGACATAGCAGAGTCCAAGGAGATAGGCCTCTCATGAAAGGAAAATGCATCTTTCAATCCCTCTGAAAGACCATGGCAAAATTGACTTCGGAGTGCAGCATCATTCCAACCAGTATCAGCTGCCCATCTCCGAAATTCTGAGCAGTATATCTCTGCGGATTGTTTACCCTGGCATAACAGACGTAGTCTAGACTCAGCCAGAGCAATACGATCCGGATCATAATATATCTGACCCAGGGCTAAAAAGAATTCATCCACTGAGCAAAGGGGCCGTGCCCCTTCCGGTAGCGAAAAGGCCCAAGACTGAGCGTTACCCCTGAGCAGCGATACAATGATCCCCACCCTCCGTTCTTCATCACCAGAAGAATGGGGAAGAAGGCGAAAATGGAGTTTGCAAGCCTCTTTAAAACGCACAAAATTCTCACTACCCCCAGAGAACGTATCCGGGAGCGAGATCTTGGGCTCAGCACAAACTCCATGAACGCAAGCTGAACCGGTCACTTGAAACTGAGAAAAAATCCTACGGAGATCAGCTACCTCCAATGAAAGACCCTGGAGGCGTTCAGCCAAAAGTGAAACTGGATCCATGCTTGAGACGGTTTTGGCGGCTGATAATGTCACGGATGGTGTACAGGAAACAAGACAATACCATATGAACAATGTCTCTCTGGATCCACAACTAAGGAACAAAGGGAGACCCCTGCAATAGAGCTGCCGCTCTCCCTCACTGCTCAGCCTATGCGAACACCCCAAAGGTGGATGGCCGCATATCCATGTTCCTCGGCTATCTATTACCTGAAGACCCTACAATAGTGAAGGGACACGACCACCGGCTCCCTACACTGACACGGAGGGAGTCAGGGTCACCTGGATCCAGAAAAGACAAAAACATAAATACATAAACAGCACTTATCTGCAGACGACTGAGGACTGGGAACTGGGAACAGCATGCACACACACTCCAGGAAGTTGTATCAGCCGCACACTACTGCATTATGGGGAGGAACTTAAAGGGTAGCGATCAGTCTGACTGCATGACAGCTGAGATAGACTAACGAGATGAGAAACTAAACCAAAACAAAGAAATTCAAGCAGGAGGATCTGAGAAGCTCCTGTGAGCGCTTCTCAGCTGTCTGGCTGTGACACTGCCCCCCCTTCCCCCATATGTGCCAGTTTCAAGTGCCTCATTTCTCCTCCCCCCCAATATGTGCCAGTATAAGGTGCCTCTGTCCACCCCTTCCCCCATATGTGCCAATTTCAGGTGCCTCTTCTCTAAAAAAAAAACTTTTACTTACCTCCAACGATGCGATGCAGGCCTCTTCCCGGCCTGTGTACCGTGCTGTACGGCTCAGGCGGCGTGATGATGACATTGCGCCGCCTGCATCGGCCTCTGATAGGCTGCGGGCCTTCTGCCTGCAGCCTATCAGAGGAACAGGGGAGGGAGACGCCTCTCCCTCCCCTGCCGCAGCACAGCCGTCTGTATCGCTGTCCTGAGGACAGCGATACAGATGACTATGGAGATGAGCGCTTCCACAATGGAAGCGCTCATCTCCCTGTGCCCAGCCGCCATCATTCACAGCTGATTCTGTGCCCGGGTCTGAGAAAGGCTTGTACCCGGGCACAGGATTGCAAACCTGGACTGTCCGGGTCATTCCCGTACGGGAATGCACACACACACACACCCCACACATGCACACATACCCCTCCCCCCATTAACTGACAGGGCTAGACAGCAGGCTGACGTCACAGCACCACGGGGATACCGCACATGCAGCCATCAGCGCTGACCGCGGCAGTGCAAGGGTTAATGAGCCGGCATAAGTGTTGTCAGGTGTCAGAGTCAGGTGTCAGGGTCATGTGTCACATTGGCATTATTTTGATACTTGACTATGATATCTGACCATGTCCTAAAATGAACACTGTACAACTGACCTGGTTGCTAAGTCTGCTGGGTTATGGTCAGTAGGTACCAAGTGCCATCGCTTTGGGAAAGTGGACCTCCTGATTCTTAACACTCGATTGTTAACGTAAAAACGCCTAGTTTGGTTGTAAATGTAGCCCAGGACCACTTTACTGTCAGTATAAAACTCGGTGTCTCGAATCTCTAGGTTTCTCTGATGTAATTTAATTCAGCTAGTTCAACGGCTAGTACAGCGGCACATAGTTCTAGCCTGGGTATTGTATGTTCGAGAAGTGGTGCGAGTTTCGCTTTGCCTATGACAAACCCTGTGTGGCAATGTCCTTTGTTGTCTACAGTTTTAAGATAAGCTACAGCGGCAATTGCTTTGACGGACGCGTCAGAGAATACGTAAAGTCTTTGTGTTTTTACTTCTGTGGATGGCACAGGAGCGTAAGAACGTGGAACATGGAGGTTGGATAAAGTCTTTAGGGAGTTTCTTCACTCTATCCATATGTTTCTTTTTTCAGGGGAAAGTGGGTGATCCCAATTCAATGTCTACTGAGTTAAGTCTCTAAGTACTGATTTGCCCTGGATTGTAACGGGGGCCGTGAATCCTAAGGGATCATAAAGACTGTTTATGGCAGACAGGACACCTCTACGGGTAAAGGGCTTCTCTTCCTGGCTGACTTGGGAGGTAAACGTATCTGATTTTAGATCACAGAGGAGACCAAGGCTTTGTTGTATAGGAAGGGAGTCAGTCCCTAAGTCTATTAATATGATACACACAGAATCCCTCAGGAGGTTGCGACGCTCTATTTAATATGCTATAAGGTTTATGGTCACTAGGACCTTAGCGTGACTTTTGCAACCTCTGACTAGTATGTAATGAAATATATCTTTATTATTTTCTCTTAAAATACTGTAGCGGGATTAGCTCACGGGACCGCCGTCTCCTGGGATAGACGGGCGCTATAGGCACATAAAACACAGTCCAGTCCAAGCAAGTATGGTGCAACTGGCCTCAGCCAGTTTTATTGACTTTTGCAGAAAAAGAATTAAACAAAACAGTTCAAAACAAATGAAATACCTGGCCGTCCGGCCACTACTTCTAGACAGGCAGTAGTCCCTAAATACATGAAACTGAGCCTTGTGCCCAGCTCCATAAAAAAAAAAACACTGTTGTTTTTACTCACACATAAGGGTTCTTCCCAGGAGCAGAGAGATCAGCTAGTGAGCTGTTTGCCCTTTTATAGCACACTCAGGTTCCAAGGTGATTAGCCACAGTTACCCTGAATACCTGGAGTGGCTAATTGGAGCAGGGACCCACCCAACTCTCCCTGCTCCAAGCAGCCAGGCCCTTCTAACCAGGTTTTTAACAAAACCCTTGCAAAGAGAAAACCTAGTTTTCCTTGCTGTCAATTCCCTGGCTGCTTTTTAGAACGTATAGGACAGGAACCTAGGTGAAATGTAGACTCCTTCTACCACTTTCCCCCTGGTCCTGTCACATATCCTCCCCCCCTGTTTCGACCTTGGGGTAGGAACACTCTGTGCCCTTAAACAGTACATCCTGGACAGGGCATCTGCGTTTCCAAGCTGACGCCCGGGCCTATGTTCAACTGTAAAACTATAATCTTGAAGAGACATGAACCATCGGGTCACTCGCCTGTTTTTCTCACGGTTTTGGCACATCCATTTAAGGGGTGCATGGTCAGTTACCAGTTTAAATGTTCTCCCTACCAAATAATACCTGAGAGCTTCTATGGCCCACTTAACTGCCAAACACTCCTTTTCTACAATGGAGTATTTCTTTTCATGTTCATTTAACTTTTTACTCAGGTATACTACAGGATGCTCTTCCCCAGCCCTTACTTGCGACAACACAGCCCCTATACCAACATCCGAGGCATCTGTTTGCACAATGAACTCCTTTCTAAAATCTGGTGTGACTAACACTGGGTGGGCACATAGAGCCTGCTTCAGGTTCTGAAAGGCCTGTTCCGCTTTCGTGGTCCATTTGACCATGGTTGAATCCTTCCCTTTTGTAAGGTCTGTTAAAGGGCTCGCAATGCTGGCAAAATTTTCAATAAAACGCCTATAATAACCAGTTAAACCTAGGAATGCTCTGACTTGGCCAGCTCTGGATGGCTTCCACTTTGTTTATTTGAGGTTTTATAACTCCTCGCCCAATCATGTACCCCAAGTACTTTGCCTCTTCTTGCCCAATGGCACATTTTTTTGGATTCGCTGTTAACCCTGCTTCCCTAATAGAATTCAGGACGGCTTCTACCCTGGGTAGATGACTTTCCCAATCCGTGCTATGGATTATCACATCATCTAAATAGGCAGCTGCGTATCTACGATGTGGTCTTAAAATTTTGTCCATCATCCTCTGAAATGTGGCCGGGGCCCCATGCAAACCAAAGGGAAGGACTACATACAGAAAATGGCCATCAGGGACACTAAAAGCAGTTTTTTCTTTGGCCCCCTCAGTCAACGGTACTTGCCAGTAACCTTTTGTAAGATCTAATGTGGTAAAGAACCTAGCATTACCAAGCCTATCAATCAGCTCATCCACTTGAGGCATTGGGTAAGCATCAAACTTTGAGACAGTGTTCAGTTTCCTGAAGTCATTACAGAAACGTATGGTGCCATCAGGTTTGGGAACCAAGACTATAGGACTAGACCAGTCACTATGGGACTCCTCTATAACCCCTAACTGAAGCATTGTTTGGACTTCTTGGGAGACAGCTTTACGTCTAGCCTCAGGTATTCTATAAGGCTTTTGGTTGACTCTGACCCCTGGTTCGGTTACAATATCATGTTTAATTATATCTGTTCGACCAGGTAGCTCAGAAAATACATCTTTATTTTTCTGTACAAACTCCTTTGCCTCTTGGGTTTGAGATCCCGACAAAGTGTCTGCAACTTTTACCTCTGGTATCTCAATGCTACATTCCTTTTTCCCACTGCTGTAAGCTGCTAACACCTCTCGGTCCTTCCAGGGTTTGATTAGGTTCACATGATAAATTTGGTAGGGCTTACGTCTACCTGGTTGGTGAACCCGGTAATTCACCTCTCCGACCTTCTCAACTATTTCATAAGGTCCTTGCCATTTGGCCAAAAATTTACTTTCTACTGTGGGGACAAGGATTAATACCCTATCCCCAGGGTTGAAGTTTCTTACTTTAGCCGACCTGTTGTAAACCCGGGACTGACTCTCCTGGGCCTGCAGCAAGTGTTCTTTTACAATGGGCATTACTTTTCCAATCCTTTCCTGCATTTGGGACAAGTGTTCAATCACACTTTTGTAGGGTGTAGCCCCACTCTCCCAGGTCTCTTTGGCAATATCCAAAAGACCCCGAGGGTGCCGACCATACACTAGCTCGAACTGAGAAAATCCGGTAGATGCTTGAGGCACCTCCCGTACAGAAAACATAAGATATGGTAAAAGACAATCCCAGTCTTTCCCATCCTGTGCCACCACTTTTCTGAGCATCCCTTTTAAGGTTTTGTTGAACCTTTCAACTAATCCATCCGTTTGGGGATGATAAACTGAGGTACGCAAGTGAGTTATTTTCAACAGTTTACACAACTCTTTTGTAACCTTTGACATAAAGGGCGTCCCCTGGTCAGTGAGTACTTCTTTAGGTATGCCCACTCTAGTAAACATCTGGAACAACTCCTTGGCTATCACTTTTGCAGAGGTTTTCCTTAGAGGTATTGCTTCAGGATAGCGGGTAGCATAATCAAGGACAACCAAAATGTATTGGTGACCTCTGGCAGACTTAACAAGAGGTCCCACCAAATCCATTGCAATCCTCTCAAAGGGAGTTTCAATAATCGGGAGTGGTACTAACGGACTCCTAAAGGTCGCTACCGGGTTGTGTAATTGACACTCTGGGCATGAATCACAGTATTCTTTTATCTCTTTATGTACCCCGGGCCAATAAAACCTCTGCAAAATCCGGTCTTTGGTTTTTTCATAAGCCAAGTGCCCTCCTAGCACATGTGAATTGGCTAGATCCATCACCTTTTGGCGATGTGATTTTGGGACCACAAGTTGCTCCACAACCTGCCCATTTTGCTCATCAACTCTATATAAGAGTTCATTCTCTATAGAAAAATGGGGAAATATTTTCTCTACCCCAGTATCTTGAGGTACCCCATTGACTACTTTCACACTTTGCCATGCGTGGGTTAATGTTGGGTCCCTGAGTTGAGCTGTCCCAAAGTTATCATTGGAGACTGGCAAGTCAGGGAGACCAATTTCCGGGACATCATCAGTATCACCTGCAAGCACTGCTAAGGGAAAACTCTCGGTTTCACTCTGGGTCACCCCTACTGTTTGCACATTTTCAGTCTCAGCCAGGGGAATGGGATCTACAGCAGACCCACTTAAACACTTATCAAGCATATTCCACATTTTCCAAAACAGAGGAAAATCACACCCCACAATGACAGTATGCAACAGACTGTTTACAGCCCCCACTTCATGGGTTACTTTCCCGCACAGGGTTTCAAAAGAGACTATAGCAGTGGGGTACTCTTTTGTATCCCCATGTATGCAGATGACCCCCATCTGTCTCTTTTGCAGCTTCCTAGTGTCCACCAGGCTGCCATGCCCAAGAGTCACTAGACTACCAGAGTCCAACAGAGCTTGAACTGAGTGTCCTTCAATCACCAAGCTGCAAGTTTGTCGCTCCATATCTGGGGTCGGCAAGGCAGAGTAGGCAGGTCCCGCAAACAATGACCTCCTCCGCCCATTGTCACACTCCATAGGCTCAGCCAAAGGACAGTTGGCAGCCACGCGGCCCAGTCCTTGACATCGCCAGCAAACAATGTTTTTGAACGCCCAAGGCTGTCTAGGGCTAACTGGCTTAAGAGGTCTGGCTAATAGGTCAGTCTCAGTTCCTACTTTACAGCCCTCCCTCGCCCCCTTTAGATTAGGAACAGTCTTACCACGATCAGTAGACTTCTGGCTCCCTGGGGCCGGCCAAGTAGGAGAGAGGTCTTGGAGATACTCCTCGGTGTTCAGATACCGCTCCACTAGGGCGACGAGCTGATCCACATCCCTGGGGTCCGCTTGTCCCACACAGCGCTGTATCCGAACTGGTAGAGCACAAACAAACCGGTCCAGGACCACTCTTTCCACCACCTGAGTGGCTGTAGATACCTCTGGCTGTAGCCATTTTTTTGCCAGGTGAAAGAGATCATACATTTGCGACCTCGCTGGTTTATCCAATTGGAAAGTCCAGTTGTGCACTCGCTGGGCTCTGACCGCAGATGTTACACCCAAGCGAGCGAGAATTTCTGCTTTCAGTTTTGGGTACTGTCTGGCATCCTGCTCACTCAAATCATAGTAGGCTTTCTGCGGCTCCCCACTCAGAAATGGAGCAAGGGTGTCTACCCACTGTTCGGCTGGGAGTTTCTCTCTTTCAGCGGCTCTTTCAAAAATGGTGAGGTAGGTCTCCACATCATCCCCTGCTACCATTTTTTGAAGGGAAGCTTGCACTCTCCTCCCCACAGAGATGGATTCCTCCTGGACATGGGGCCTTTCAGCCAGCACCGCTATCTGCTCCACCAGACTTTTATTAAGCGATTGCGGTTCTCTGAAACCAGCTTGCGTAGTCTCCATGAACAACCGATTGGTTTCCTGCTGGTTAGCATTCGCCTTTTGGAGCTGTATGTTAGCCTGGATCAGCTGTTTCAGCACTTCCTCCATATCTGCACTGTTTGTTTTTTTCAGAACAGCAGACTTAACCCAGGACATAAAACTTGCTGGATTTTTGTGCCAGCGCAGCCTCCACCATATGTAGCGGGATTAGCTCACGGGACCGCCGTCTCCTGGGATAGACGGGCGCTATAGGCACATAAAACACAGTCCAGTCCAAGCAAGTATGGTGCAACTGGCCTCAGCCAGTTTTATTGACTTTTGCAGAAAAAGAATTAAACAAAACAGTTCAAAACAAATGAAATACCTGGCCGTCCGGCCACTACTTCTAGACAGGCAGTAGTCCCTAAATACATGAAACTGAGCCTTGTGCCCAGCTCCATCAACAAAACACACTGTTGTTTTTACTCACACATAAGGGTTCTTCCCAGGAGCAGAGAGATCAGCTAGTGAGCTGTTTGCCCTTTTATAGCACACTCAGGTTCCAAGGTGATTAGCCACAGTTACCCTGAATACCTGGAGTGGCTAATTGGAGCAGGGACCCACCCAACTCTCCCTGCTCCAAGCAGCCAGGCCCTTCTAACCAGGTTTTTAACAAAACCCTTGCAAAGAGAAAACCTAGTTTTCCTTGCTGTCAATTCCCTGGCTGCTTTTTAGAACGTATAGGACAGGAACCTAGGTGAAATGTAGACTCCTTCTACCACTTTCCCCCTGGTCCTGTCACAATACATATACTTCTTGGGAAACTATATTTTCTGTTGGTTGTATCCCCATTTGTCCCTGTCTCTCAGTTGGATACCTGGCACTAAAAAAGAAGGAGGCATTGTGGATGTTCCCTGTGCTGCCATTTGTGAGGTTGCTCCCTGTGCTGCCTGCATCAAGGAAGGCATAGATGTAGAGGGTATAGATAATGTGGCATGCTGCGTACTTATACCCTGAGTGCTGGGTATCTGGTTTATCTGTGGGTGACCCTGCCATTTCAGACTTTGATTTGGGCCTCTAGAATCCACTGAATTATGTGGGTATTTTTTCTGTTGGTTACCACCTTTTATAATACCTATTCTTTTTTTTGGCTCCTGTTCTGGGATTCCTCCCACTTCCTTCAGACTCCGAGACTTCAGACTCGGAAATATCTGTGTAATCTCTTTGATCAGTGTTTCTAGTATAAAATGATTTATTAGTATTTCTGTTATTGTAGATGTGCCCAGTTTCAAAGTCTCTTTTATCCCTCAAGTATTTTTTATGTTTCCTCTCCTTGATTTCAGTTTGTAAATTCTCTATGTTTTTTTGTAATCTTGTTTCTAGTTGGACAAAGTCAGGCTGTGTTCGAAATATCTGAATATCACCTATCTCCTTCTCAAGCTGTGAAGCCAGTCTGGTAAGTAACTTTTTTTCTTCGTAATCACATATATATGCTTGCATACGTAGGGAGTTATCTGTGAGCAGATCCTCCCACCCTTTGATGAATTCTGTGTCTTCTTGATGCGCATTAAGATGTAATCTGAATGTGCATACCTCTATACACAGTTTTTTGTTGGAGATATGTGTCTAAACTCGTAATTTCCCATATAGATCTTATATATATTTTATATGTCTTGTTAATCTCTTTGAAAGCTTGGGAGATATCTATGTTATTTAGTGGAAGATTGTCGCTAGAGAACACTATATTCGCTTCTGACAAGAAAACTTGACTATTCAATTGATTGGAGAGAAAACCTACCATATCCTGCCTCGCGCAATACTCATGCAGGCATAGAAAGCAGGGGGAAGTCAGGGGTTAATTTTTCAGGGATCCCTAAATAGGTCAGTGTAGGTGGTTTAAATGGCATGAATAGAGATCCAGTATAGGTTGGAGCGGTTTAGCCCTTTTTAAATCATTTAATATGACACATACAGAATCCCTCAGGAGGTTGCGACGCTCTATTTAATATGCTATAAGGTTTATGGTCACTAGGACCTTAGCGTGACTTTTTCAACCTCTCTGACTAGTATGTAATCAAATATATCTTTATTTTCTCTTAAAATACATATACAGGGTGGGCCATTTATATGGATACACCTTAATAAAATGGGAATGGTTGGTGATATTAACTTCCTGTTTGTGGCACATTAGTATATGTGAGGGGGGAAACTTTTCAAGATGGGTGGTGACCATGGTGGCCATTTTGAAGTCGGCCATTTTGAATCCAACTTTTGTTTTTTAAATAGGAAGAGGGTCATGTGACACATCAAACTTATTGGGAATTTCACAAGAAAAACAATGGTGTGCTTGGTTTTAACGTAACTTTATTCTTTCATGAGTTATTTACAAGTTTCTGACCACTTATAAAATGTGTTCATTGTGCTGCCCATTGTGTTGGATTGTCAATGCAACCCTCTTCTCCCACTCTTCACACACTGATAGCAACACTGCAGGAGAAATGCTAGCACAGGCTTCCAATAGCCGTAGTTTCAGGTGCTGCACATCTCGTATCTTCACAGCATAGACGATTGCCTTCAGATGATACGAGATGTGCAGCACCTGAAACTACGGATACTGGAAGCCTGTGCTAGTATTTCTCCTGCGGTGTTGCTATCAGTGTGTGAAGAGTGGGAGAAAAGGGTTGCATTGACAATACAACACAGTGGGCAGCACATTGAACACATTTTATAAGTGGTCAGAAACTTGTAAATAACTCATGAAAGAATAAAGTTACCTTAAAACAAGCACACCATTGTTTTTCTTGTGAAATTCCCAATAAGTTTGATGTGTCACATGACCCTCTTCCTATTGAAAAAACAACAGTTGGATTCAAAATGGCCGACTTCAAAATGGCCGCCATGGTCACCACCCATCTTGAAAAGTTTCCCCCCTCACATATACTAATGTGCCACAAACAGGAAGTTAATATCACCAACCATTCCCATTTTATTAAGGTGTATCCATATAAATGGCCCACCCTGTACTTCTTGGGAAATGGTTTAAAATTCCTCAGGGAGAACAGGATCCAGGTTCTATCTCCTGTTTATTTTTTAATGTGTATTCAGATTCGACATGTATAGTACGAGATATCTGGTCACCTCTAGAGTCACCGGACTCTGCTAATTTACCTTGTCTATCTGTATACTCTGTCCCACTGTGGGGTCCCTACCTCTAGTTCCTGAACTATAATCTATTCCTGCATCCCTACATGTTTCGCTGTTTACTCGGCATCTTCAGGGGATGACATGCAGGTTATGCTTGTGGGGGCGGTATCTAAGCTTTAACTCCTCGGTTCCTGCAGGTGAGGTTCGCCCATCCAATCACCACGTTCTATTTCAGTGATGGACATTGCCTCAACCAATGAGTCATAGTTTCCGGCGCGCCTCTATACCATCATCTAGGACGCTCCACTGACGTCATCACGCCATTGGCGTCATCGTGATGATGTATCGCGCCTGTGTCCCTGCTTGTGAGCTATTGGGCTGTCCCTAAGTCTAAGCTCTGTAGGTAATTTGAGTGGTCTTGAGAGGGAAATGCTTCTATCAGCTGCTTACTATTGGAGGCTATTTTGTGGAGTCTCAGGTTCGAGCATGCAAGCATTTCTTGAGCTCTCTTAAGGAGACTTATTGCACCCTCAATAGTGGGTAGTGATTTTAGACAGTCATCTACATAAAAGTCTCTTTCTACGAATTGTCTGACCCATATTCTAGTTCGCCTTCCTGCGCAGTGTCTGAGACCATAAGTTGCAATTTCACGGGAGGGACTGTTACCAAAGATATGTACCCGCATACGGTACTCCGCGATATCTTTTGTGGGGTCATTGTCAATAATCCAAAGAAATCTTAAGAAGTTTCTGTGTTCCTCTTTAACGAGAAAGCAATGAAACATCTGCTGAATGTCCGCCATGAAGGCAACAGAGTCTTTGCGAAAACGAAGCAGTACTCCTAGGAGCCTGTTGTTAAGATCTGGACCTGAGAGCAGGGCGTCGTTTAAGGAGACGCCTTCATATTTTTCACTAGAGTCAAACACTACACTAAATTGACCTGGTTTCTTTGGGTGGCAAACCCCGAATATGGGTAAATACCACCATTCTTCAGAGTTTTTAAGGTTGGGAGCTACCTCAGCATGACCATTCTCAAATACACTGCTCAAAAAAATAAAGGGAACACAAAAATAACACATCCTAGATCTGAATTAATTAAATATTCTTCTGAAATACTTTGTTCTTTACATAGTTGAATGTGCTGACAACAAAATCACACAAAAATAAAAAAATGGAAATCAAATTTTAACCCATGGAGGTCTGGATTTGGAGTCACACTCAAAATTAAAGCGGAAAAACACACTACAGGCTGATCCAACTTTGATGTAATGTCCTTAAAACAAGTCAAAATGAGGCTCAGTAGTGTGTGTGTGGCCTCCACGTGCCTGTATGACCTCCCTACAACGCCTGTGCATGCTCCTGATGAGGTGGCGGACGGTCTCCTGAGGGATCTCCTCCCAGACCTGGACTAAAGCATCTGCCAACTCCTGGACAGTCTGTGGTGGATAGAGCGAGACATGATGTCCCAGATGTGCTCAATTGGATTCAGGTCTGGGGAACGGGCGGGCCAGTCCATAGCATCAATGCCTTCGTCTTGCAGGAACTGCTGACACACTCCAGCCACATGAGGTCTAGCATTGTCTTGCATTAGGAGGAACCCAGGGCCAACCGCACCAGCATATGGTCTCACAAGGGGTCTGAGGATCTCATCTCGGTACCTAATGGCAGTCAGGTTACCTCTGGCGAGCACATGGATGGCTGTGCGGCCCTCCAAAGAAATGCCACCCCACACCATTAATGACCCAATGCCAAACCGGTCATGCTGGAGGATGTTGCAGGCAGCAGAACGTTCTCTACGACGTCTCCAGACTCTGTCACGTCTGTCACATGTGCTCAGTGTGAACCTGCTTTCATCTGTGAAGAGCACAGGGCGCCAGTGGCGAATATGCCAATCTTGGTGTTCTCTGGCAAATGCCAAACGTCCTGCACGGTGTTGGGCTGTAAGCACAACCCCCACCTGTGGACGTCGGGCCCTCATATCACCCTCATGGAGTCTGTTTCTGACCGTTTAAGCAGACATATGCACATTTGTGGCCTGCTGGAGGTCATTTTGCAGGGCTCTGGCAGTGCTCCTCCTGTTCCTCCTTGCACAAAGGAGGAGGTAGCGGTCCTGCTGCTGGGTTGTTGCCCTCCTACGGCCTCCTCCACGTTTCCTGATGTACTGGCCTGTCTCCTGGTAGCGCCTCCATGCTCTGGACACTACGCTGACAGACACAGCAAACCTTCTTGCCACAGCTCGCATTGATGTGCCATCCTGGATAAGCTGCACTACCTGAGCAACTTGTGTGGGTTGTAGACTCCGTCTCATGCTACCACTAGAGTGAAAGCACCGCCAGCATTCAAAAGTGACCAAAACATCAGCCAGGAAGCATAGGAACTGAGAAGTGGTCTGTGATCACCACCTGCAGAACCACTCCTTTATTGGGGGTGTCTTGCTAATTGCCTATAATTTCCACCTGTTGTCTATCCCATTTGCACAACAGCATGTGAAATTGATTGTCACTCAGTGTTGCTTCCTAAGTGGACAGTTTGATTTCACAGAAGTGTGATTGACTTGTAGTTACATTGTGTTGTTTAAGTGTTCCCTTTATTTTTTTGAGCAGTGTATTTTCCTCATGAAAGTAAAGATCTTTAATTTCTGGCTTCTTGTGGAAGCTACGTCTTAGAGAGACAAAACGTCTGTAGACTTGCTCTCTGTTGTTAGGCAAACATTGCCTTTGAGGTCTGAAGGGAAGGGGTGCGACCTAACTATTTGTTTCATCCTTAGTGATTTCCTTTTGCATGGTCTCTAAAAACAATCTGTCTTCATGGGACATTGCTATCTGATTGTCCTCCTTGGTCCTTTGGAACACTAAGCAATCTAGGTGGTCTTTGTCACTGTCACAGGCTATGTCGTGGTCTACAGAGTCTATGAAAGAACGAGGTAGTTGAGTACTATGTGGCAATTCCTTTATGAGGAAGTTGTTTTTACACGGTTGGAAGATAGAGGGACGTCCATTATCTAATGTGCTTGTAAGCATGCTATTAATGGAAGTTGGTTTGTGTATGCTTCCTAAGCAGACATCTCCTACTATGACCCATCCTAGGTCATTCCTTTGGGCATAAGGAGCATGATGAGGGCCATTAATCTGTTCTCTAGTTTTATGAACTTGTAAGATATCTCTCCCTAGGAGTAGGATTATCTGAGCGTTAGGATCGAGTTTTGGTAAGAGATGGGCTATACGCTGTAAATGGGGGTGATGTATGGCTACCTCTGGTGTAGGAATCTCATGTCTATTATCAGGGATATGGTTACATTCAGTAATAGTTGGTAAGGAAAGACGCGTTTTACCATCTATGGACTCAGTTAGGTAGCCACTAGCTCTCCTCCCCGCTGTTTCTACAGTACCTGGGCCCTTTGATGTTGAAAATGTCAAAGAAAGTAGATTTGGCTAGGGACGCATTACTTTGGTCATCTAGGATGGCGTAAACATTGATGGCTTTGTCTCTGCAGCCCTTTGGGTATACTTTTGTTAGGCAGATTTTTGAGCATTTATGAGTCCTTTGCAGACTTCAGTGCATTGTGAAGTAACTGCTGGTGGGTTAGCTTCAGAGTTACTTTCCTCCTCGCCATGCTCTCTGGCACTGTTACTCTGTGATGAAGTCCATTGGAAAGGCCCAGGATGTAGGGCCGTGTTGTGATCTGAATTGTTGCATTCTGTGCATTTTACACTAACCTGACAGTCTTTGGCAATATGTGATGTTGATGAGCAGCACTTGTAGCAAATGCGGTTCTTCTTGAGGAAGGCTTTGCGATCTCCTATGGACATTTCTCTAAAGGCTCTGCACTTCAGAAGAGGGTGTGGCTTCTTGTGTAGAGGGCACTGCTTACCAGGATCTTTAACTGTTTCGCGGCTGGCGGAGCTGTAATGCCTGTAAGAATCTGCAGGTGAAATGTTAGTTTTGTGCACTGCCACTGATCCTTTATGTGGTCTGTGGTCATAGGGAGTGGCACAAGACTGTGATAGATCAAAGCTAGGGTCATTACGAATATTAGCTTCTATCCTTACAAAGTCAACAAACACACTGAAGGGAGGGAATGGCACATTGTAGGTATGTTTGTACCTTGACCCGTGGGAGACCCTTTTCTCCTGCAGGTTGTGGGGAAGCTTTAATACAATAAGCTTGACACCTCTGGCAGTGTCGAGGAAAGCAAGCCCCGGTAAATCCCCTTTGGCTTTGGCAACCTGTAATTCCATCAGTAGATCACTCAAATCCCTAAGTTTCTGGAAACCTTTGCTGGATATTTTAGGGAATTCGTCAATTCTTTTAAACAACGCATCCTCTATAATCTCTGCAGAACCATAACATTCATCAAGTCTATCCCAGATAATTTTTAGGCCAATCTCTGGGTAGTTTATATTAATATCCCTGATTCTCTTGGCATGTTCTACAGAGTCTTTTCCAAGCCGATCTACAAGGAAATCTATCTCCTCACTATATGACAGACCCAAGTCTTTTGTAATGTTATAAAAGGAGGCCCGCCATGCGCTATAGTTTTCAGGGCGATCACTGAACTTCGCCAGTCCCTTTTGTAACTAGCTCTCTTTTAGTAAAGAACCTGGCAAAGTCTATTGTGCTCTGGTTACTACTAAGGTTAGTTGGAGGTAGAAAGTCACGGTGAGAGTGCGGTGGGTGTTCATACCTGTATGGAGTCTCTGACTTAGGCCAGCCCATGTCATACTGTCTTGTAGGATAAGGTGGCTCTGCAGGCTGGACTGGAAGCTAGCTTCCTTGGTGTGCAGGGAAGTTAGCTCGAGTTTTGTCACGTGGCTCTGGGCTCTCGTTTGTAGGACTGGGTTCCGAGTGTGACTCTTTCTTTTGGGCGGTATGATTTCTCTGTGGCATAGGTGACATCGTCGGTTCCAGGGAATGGATCAGCATTGCTGTTTGGTCTGGAGTGTTGACGGACGTACTCTGAAGTGCGTTGTACAGGATCTTGCTGGTCGAGTTCTGGACTAAGCACACTGCGGTGACTTTCGGGTATTCCATTGCTTCCAAGAACTCTGCTTCGGCTATGGCGGCTGCCGTTTCTTTCTCTACAGCGAGCTTCTCTAGCGTTGCATCTAAGAGGACCTGTTGCTTTGCTTTCTCAGCCCTTTCTTCTTTCATCTTCATTTCTTGTTTGGCAAAGGCTGCTTTGACCTTCGCGGCTTCTGCCTTTGCGCGGGCAATGGCGGCTGCATTGCTAACGGAAAACAACTTGGTGGAACCATCCTTCCCTGATCTTGTCTTGTAGCTTGATACTGTGCTACGCGACATGGTGTTGGTGAAGACACTTAACTGCGTGGAGACTACTGTGCTGTGGAATGCCGGTCGCTGTGCTTAGAGAGCGGTCACAGTATGCAATCAAATGTGTCTAGATTGATTGAAGCAGCTATCCCCTTGTAGCACTGGACTGTATAGAAGTCGCTGTGGTGTCCGTTTGCAGATATTGCGTGGACCGTAACAGACTTCTGTGTAGTCGGGTACTCTTCTCTCGCTAGAAGTCGTCGTTTACTGTCCTGTTCTCACAACATGTACCCACGGGGTCTATATGCAGTTCAACAGGCAGATATCACCATTCTACTAGTTAATAAGTTGAGACTTCTTTCTGTAATCTGTGGTTTTATTAACCGGCAGTAGATACGGTAAACCATAAGAAAATGAACATACAAGAACTGAATATACAGCACAATTTACACAAAACCTATACAAAAACATTTAATTAATCCCTTACCAACGATGCTTTAGTAAGAGACACATAATGTGCAGCTACTCCTTCCATGAGGTGAAGGGAAAAAGGAAGAAGGTGCCTGTCTCTTTCCCAGAAAGCACTGTGAGCAGGAAGTCAGGTGACTTAATGAATATGCATAGTTTAACAAGGCAGAAGATGCACTTACAGCTAAAGGTCACTAGATGGTGCTGAAGGCACACATATGAACACACACAATAACAAACTATGCAATAGAGAAGACAGTACACTGACACAATCTGGCACAATAGAAAACATGGATCTGCAAAAACGGATCCGTTACAATAAATACAACAGCATGCATTTTGTCATTAACAGATCCGGTTGTATTATCTGTAACATAGCCAAGACGGATCCGTCATGAACTCCATTGGAAGTCAATGGGAGACGGATCCGTCTTGGCTATGTTACAAATAGTACAAACGGATCCGTTAATGACGAAATGCATGCTGTTGTATTATTGTAACGGATCTGTTTTTGCAGATCCATGACGGATCCGCCCAAAACGCGAGTGTGAAAGTAGCCTAAGCTGTGGGGTAGTGCTATATCTGACCATTTATCAATTTTTCTCCTATGCCTACTACATCTTTAGTTCACAGTTGTCATTGAGCTGAGACTAGCCATAATGATATCTGTCCATAAAGTACACATAGACACTGGAGTTTCTGCTCCAGAACTCTTACTCAGAAGCACCATATATTACATTATAGAGAAGTACTGAGCAGTAAACATGTGAATAAAGCACTTGGGGAAAGATATAACACTTGCTATTAGCTGTTGAATCATTCCTCTTTGTCTCACTCTGCTGCTCACTGCTACTCCCCCTCCCCTCTCAATAGACATCTATGGGATGATGTAATCTGTTCTTTTAGTTAGCAGGCAGCGCATCTTGGACTGTCAAGATGGCTTTATCACAGAATTCAAAGAGTATTAGTTTAGGAAAAGAAGCTATTTCTTTTTATATGTCCATCAAGGTAAGTTAGCTGTCAACTAATATCACCATTATTACAGATTCCACATCTGTAGTAACATACCTTTCATACATGTTAGATGTTTAATAAAAGGATTAGCTGACTATCTAATTGGTATGGAGGCCTCCTGACTCTCCTTAGATGGTAGACATTGGGGGAGAAAAGGATCAGACTGTTGAATATCGATAGACTGTAGTGGAGTTGAGGTTAGTAGGTTTGGATATGTATTACCCATAAACAGTAGGTTGTAAGATCAAGGAGGCTTCATCTTAAGGTGGATTTACACATGCTGAGGAGGTGAAGCAAATTATCGGAAAATAAGCATTCCTTCTAATTAACCTGCTGCTTGTTCAGTGGTGGTTAAACGCTGCATAATCACCTCCACAATATGAGAATGACCAATTGTTATTACAATCTCTCATCCTTATATAGCTGCATTGTTTCTGGGCAGCAGATCACTGTTTAAAAAGCATAATCTGCTGCCCAGAAACGATAATTTACTTGCAAGCACTAAAGACAGTTTCACCCGATGACCAAGCGCTTCGCTTATTCATCAGATGATCGGCTGCACCTTTAGACAAGCAGATTGTCAGGAACGAGCATTCACCTTATCGGCAATGTAAATCCACCTTCAGAGTGCTGTCTTAGATTAGGCACAGCACTAATGAACATTTGAATTGAATTGTGTGGCGAAACCAACCTCGCCACTGGGTTTTGGAGAGGCCTGTTTAAAAGCCTCTTGCCTCAGGATTATGGCTCATACTAACTTTTAAACCCCTGAACCTATTCAAGTGAATTTTGGATAGGTTTGTCCCCAAGTTATACTGTTTAAATTGATGTAAGTTATATGTATGGACAATGTAAACTCACAAAGTTGTAACAATTTATAATAAGTGTAACTTGTCAGCTTGGGAGGAATATGCTGGGTGTGTTTCTATTGTGCCATTGTCCCATTGTGTGTTTAAATGTTGATGTCTGTCCTGTTGTATCCACATGTGTATTGGCGATTTCCCTTTGTCCTGAGAGATAATTGGATTGCTCCTCGGTTGTCTCCGGGACAGAGAGGAGGAAACCATGATGCATTGTGGGGATATGTTGTATCTGTACTGTGTCGCAGTCTCCCTTCTGGTCCTCTGGGGGCGTGAACGATTAGTTGCTGTACTTACATTGTATGTGTTGTAAATTACTGATTGGTTGTATTTCAAAACCCTGTGGGCAGTACTATGTTTGTGGTTTATGAATAAAAGAGGCTGCACTTGAAGTACAGTCAGACCACTGCTTGACCCTCAACAAGGAGCCTTGTCTCGTTATTGGGGGGATCCCCTGTATGCTGTTAGAGACTGATTGCCAGGAGTGTAAACTGATTCCTGTTCGTCTGCTAGCAGCTATTCGTGAGGTTCCAGTTTGGAGTGCTATTTTATATCCAGTTCGGGAGTTTGGTGTTCTGCAGTAGCTGTGCCTGTCTCTCAGAAAGGGGCATATCGCCTAAATGGATTTTAACCCCTTGTCTGCTGAAACGGTCTGTTACAAATTGATATGAGTAGATTCTCCAGACTTCCCAATCCTTCTACTGTGGTTGTATGGGAAGATCCATAATACACTTGGCTGATCCTTTTGTTCTCAAGAGATAAGCCACAAGAGCTGTTGTTCAAGCTGAGTGTCCGTGTGTATGGGGGAGAAAGGGTCAGATGAGACAGACATCTGACAATCTGCATTTCATGTGTACAATATGTCCAGCAAATTTGCCTAGTCAGGTAGTGATACAAGGGGAGAAAGTATATAAATTGATAACAAGCCTAATGTGTTATTCAGGAGACCAGAAAATCTTTCACAGCAAGTAAAGGTCCAAGGCTGCGCTCACCCAATATTACTGGTAATGAAGGCATGGACTGCGCTGGGAACCAGGCGCACAATAGTGAAAATTTAAAATAAATGGATCCAGCTTCCAAAAAGTGACGTTCTTTATTTAAAAAAGCAAATGTACATAAAAAATCCAACATGGCAACCAGGTCTACGCGTTTCGGATCTCCTAATACTGATCCTTACTCATGACAGGTTTCATACTGACTAGCTGGGATTTAAATAGCTGGAGCCTTGCAGATCACAGATGATTGCGATCGGCAAAAGCACAAGCCACGCCCCCTACTAACATAGTAATAAAAAGTTGGACATACCATAAGAATACAAATAATTCTAAAATCTTCAATAGACAAAAATGTATAGTAAAGGATCAATAATGCAGGATCAAATCATGCTTGCGATTTAATCCCTTTGGGACACAGGAGCCCATACGGAAGATCCAGTAGGATTCCCTATTCAAAAGTTTGCGCTTGTAGTCTCAACCTCTGATAGGAGGATTAACCCTCTCCAGAGCTTGTACTTGAAGCCCTGTGGTATTGCCCTGATGAACAACCGCAAAATGAAGACTGATGGCTGAGACATTTTTGGTTTTAGTGTGTGGAATATCCGACAAGTGTCTGCAGATTCTAACTTTCAGACTATTGGTGGTACAGCCAACATAGAAACATAGAATGTGTCGGCAGATAAGAACCATTTGGCCCATCTAGTCTGCCCAATATACTGAGTACTATGGATAGCCCTTGGCCCTATCTTATATGAAGGATGGCCTTATGCCTATCCCATGCATGCTTAAACTCCTTCACTGTATTTGCAGCTACCACTTCTGCAGGAAGGCTATTCCATGCATCCACTACTCTCTCAGTAAAGTATTACTTCCTGATATTACTTTTAAACCTTTGCCCCTCTAATTTAAAACTATGTCCTCTTGTAGCAGTTTTTCTTCTTTTAAATATTCTCTCCTCTTTTACCTTGTTGATTCCCTTTATGAATTTAACCCCTTAAGGACACAGGACATACCGGTACGCCCTATTTCCCGAGTCCTTAAGGACACAGGACGTACCGGTACGTCCTAACTTAAAATCGGGATTCCGGCGCTGCGGGGGTTAATTGCAACGGGATGCTGGCTGAAATCATTCAGCCGGCATCCCGTAACAACGCGGGGGGGGTCTGTTGAGGGAAGTTTGGATTTAAATATATATGTATATATGCCCTTACATATATGCATGTATATTGGCCCTTTTATATTGTGTATATGTACATGCAGGTAGATGTGCCCCAAACATCTATATATGTGTATCTGCCATGGCTCTCCCCCAGAGAGAGATATATATCTGTTTGAGGAAGGCTTGAGGAAGGCTCGTGACTAGAGCCGAAACGTTGCACCACCGGTGTGAATAAAGGGTTCACTGCTTTTATCCTTTGGAGTGCCGCTCATTTTTCTGAATTTATATATATATATATATATGGGCCTATAACTGCCCATGTATGCCCCAGGTTTATGATGAGTATATATATGTATATAGATGCGCCTCAAGTATCTATATACATATATATATACTTAAATTCCCCCCATAGGCACAGCGTTCAGCCAGTTGCTGCAGGGGCGTGGATATGTCTCCAGGTGGCTGCTCACTTCAAAGGTCTTTTGTTAAGTTTATCAGCCTAGTTACTATGCTCTGCCCTCCTTATGTTTGTGACATGGCTGGGCGTGTGGTGCTGCTAGCCTCAGGGGGCCAACTGGCAGGCATACGTCACAGTGACACTATGATGTCACATCCCTGAGGAGGGGGTGAGGTGGGCTGTTTCTGAGGCTGATATAGGAGCCTGAAACCAGGAACAGGGGTCTCTTGGATTCCTGGACTGCAATGAGGCACATGGGCGCTGCACCCTGAAGAGAGGCCACATGGCCCTGAAAAATGGCTGAGTACCAACCATCCCCTAACCCCTGGCTGCTGACTTCATGTCTCAGCATTAATCCTTGATGAGCCTGTACCCTGGAAGCAGCCCAGTCACCCCCTGTATAACCCTTGGTTACCCTTAACCTCTCCTGCCCTGAGTCCCCCTATAATCATATATCCCCTGTGTTCCCCCAGGATTGTAGATCCCTCATATCCCCTGTTCCGTAATAACCCCTGGTTATTCCCCGTAGGGATAGTATTTTGTCAGGATTGGGTGGGCTGCTGGTAAAGTGCATGCATGTGTATTAGTACAATTGTAGTTAGATGTTGGGGAGGACTGGGGAATGTGTTAGTGTAGTTAGTACCGTAATAGTGTATTGTTACTTATATTGTTGTGTGCTGCTATAAATATATATATCTATTCCATTGATATAGATATATATAATTATAAGCAAATATTAGACTGTGACATATAGTGGGTGAATAAATCCCTGCACAACATTAACCTCTGCATTGCCCTGTCCCTGCAGAGTAACCTCTGCATTGCCCTGTCCCTGCAGAGTCCTGACCATTAACCTCTTCAATGCCTGATCCCTGCTACCACTGTCCTGATAACTCATAACCCTGTGTCCCTTGGCCTGCAGGTATTAACCCCTGCAGAGCCACCATTGTGTTTAACTCCTTGTACCCCATAGGGACAGTGATTAGTCAGGCGGGTGTGTTACTGATATTTGTGTGTATAGGAATGTATTATTGTATTATATAGATAGTGTGTGGGGTGGAATTTGGGATTGTGCTGTGTAGAGTAGTTAGGCTTGTATTGTGTTTATTGTAGTACCATTTCTATACTGCGGTGTGTACTTCTGTATGTATATATATTCATATCCATTGATCTATGAATATATATAGATATAGCATATTGTTAGACTTGTATAATTGTATTGTGTAATAAATATTCCTTATTGTTCATAATACAGTGTATGGTGTTTTTACTAGTCGCCGCCGTAGTATAGTGATAGTAAGTCGCACGTAGTGTAGTTCAGTGTAGTATACAGGCAATCAGAGGTAATCAGTAGTGTTTTATGTTTATAAAGGTATAAATGGGCGGAGTCATCAATAGACGGCTCCTCCCATTTATGAATATTAATTATCGATATTTGCATAAATATTGGTGATTAATATTCCCCCTTAACAGGGTCATTTGACCCCCCCGTATCGGCGATCGCAGAAAACCGCAGGTCAATTCAGACCTGCGGTTTTCTGCGTTTCCGGTCCATTCGGGTGTCCTGTGACCCGATGAACCGGAAAAAGACTGCAATCGGTGGCGTGATTACACACCACCAATCGCAGTCCGAAGATTTGGAGAGGCAGTGCTGGCCCTGGTGCTGAATACTGCTGTCCAGGGTGCTGATTGGTGCAGGGGAGAGAGGCGCGAGATTCAAACTTCCTTCGCTCCTCTCTCCCCTCCTCTTCCTGTTCTGCACGAGCACCCGGCAGCATCGTCCAGCACCAGCTCCTGCGTCCCCCTAATCGGCATCCATCACCCTCCTGCACCCATCGCCACCCAGGTAGGTTAGGGTCAGTGAGGGAGAGGCACCGTTAGGCAGGGAAAGAAGGGAAAAGTTAGTTAGGAAAAAAAAAAAGAAAAAGTACTTTTATTCAAAACTTTCTTTGATCCATCTATCAGACACCAGACCCCCCCTGCCACTTTTCAGTACGGCCATGACACTCTCCCGGTTTGAGGCCATCCGGAAATGTCTGCATTATTCCGATAATGCAGCATGTCCACCCCAAGGTGATCCTGCCTATGACCGGCTGTATAAGATACGGCCGGTCATCGATCACTTTGGGGCCAAATTCATGGAGGCCTACGTACCTGGAAGGGAGGTTGCGGTAGATGAGTCTCTCATTGCGTTCAAGGGGAGACTCCGTTTCCACCAATATATTCCCACAAAGCGGGCGAGGTATGGCGTGAAGCTATACAAAATTTGTGAGAGTACCTCAGTGTACACTTACAAATTTCGTGTGTACGAGGGGCGAGATTCCCGTATTCAACCCCCAGAATGTCCCCCTACTCTGGGTGTTAGCGGGAAACTCGTGTGGGACCTTATGTACCCACTGCTGGATAACGGTTACCACTTGTACGTGGATAACTTTTATACCAGTATCCCCTTGTTCAGGTCCCTTGCCGCCAGATCCACGTTCGCTTGTGGGACCGTGCGGAAAAATCAAGAGGGATGTCCTTATGCTGTCCACAATCCACAGTAACAGCACCACCCCAGTCTCTGTGCGAGGTACCACGGCAACGGTCCTCAAGCCCGATTGTATCGTCGACTACAATCGGTATATGGGAGGAGTTGATCCCTCTGATCAAGTCCTCAAGCCATATAACGCCATGCGCAAAACCCGGGCATGGTACAAAAAAGTTGCGGTCTACTTGGTGCAGGTTGCCTTGTACAACTCTTTTGTACTATCCCGAAGCGCTGGCAGCACAGGGACATTCCTCCAGTTCTATGAGGCAGTCCTCAAGGACCTGATCTTTTCGGACCGGGAAAGAGCAGGCCGGAGTACCTCGGGAACTGGAGGCGCCCGGATCGTCCCTGGCCAACACTTTCCAGGTGTGGTCCCCCATACTGGAAAGAAGGGACGAACCCAAAAAAAGTGCAGAGTGTGTCACAAGAGGGGGATACGGAAGGACACCACCACTCAGTGTGACACGTGCCCCGATCATCCGCAGTGAATGTCTGCAGTGAATGTCTGACCGCTGCTTGCACAGACATCTCGGTCATCGGCGCAGGCGCAGTGGAGATGTCTGTGCAGGCAGCGGTCAGACATTCACGAGCACGGCGCAGGCGCGAGAATTCGTCCGCTGGCTCAGATGGAGGATGGCATTCAAGAGGAGATGGGCAGGCTTAATGGACGAGCGGGGCGGCATACAATGTGAGTAGACCGAGCCTCTAGGTGCTGAAAAGACGCCCCCATAGCACCTAGAGGCTCATTAGCATATTAATAAAAGTTTGTTTTTTAGTGAAACGGATCCACACACAGGTCTGAGAATAGCATTTTTAGGAAGATCAGACACTAGCAGATCGCTAGTGTCTGAGAGCTAATTAGGTCAAAATAAGGTTGTAGAAACCCTTTAAGGTCTTTTAATCTTTCCTGGTAAGTTTTATCTTGCAATCCATGTACTAGTTTAGTAGCTCTTCTCTGAACTCTCTCCAAAGTATCAATATCCTTTTGGAGATATAGTCTCCAGTACTGCGCACAATACTCCAAATGAGGTCTCACTAGTGCTCTGTAGAGCGGCATGAGCACCTCCCTCTTTCTACTGGTAATGCCTCTCCCTATACACCCAAGCATTCTGCTAGCATTTCCTGCTGCTCTATGACATTGTCTGCCTACCTTTAAGTCTTCTGAAATAATGACCCTTAAATTCCTTTGCTCAGATACTGAGGTTAGGACTGTGTCACTGATTTTATATTCTGCTCTTGGGTTTTTACGCCCCAGGTGCATTATCTTGCACTTATCAACATTAAATTTTAGTGTAATGTATTGGTGGTGGCTCACCAATAGAACACAATAAAATGGGTGCACACTTCAAATAGACTCACCCGTCCTATGGATTAAATAAAAAATGTATAGGAGAAGGGCACTTGCTATATGGGAATATATGGAATTTATTATACGGATATCCACTTAAAATACAGGAAATGGCACCAATATCACATAATAATGCAGTTAAAATGGCAAAAATAAAATCACATAAAATGGAATAAAATGCCAAAATGGCCAACCTGCTGACTAAATATAAATGACCATATATCTGATATATAGCCTGTAGGTCCACACTTGTGGGTGTCTCTTATAGATTGCACAGGTCTGTTGCGTCACAAATGCTCCAAATTGTAGGTAGATCGACAATAAACAGGATAATTGTAATATAGATGGACCTCAATGCACAATGTTGCAATATCACTAGTAGGTCCACACTTGATACAATGTCTCTCCTATATTCCAGAGCCTGTTATATAGCTGTTAAGTCCACACTTAATACAGTGTTTCTCCTACGTTCCAGACCCCTGTTTTATGTCCCAAACACTCCGGATATATTGTCAAACAATGCAACTGGTGAGTAGCAGGATCAATCTAATTTGGAGCAAATATCCTGCAATACACGGTGTTAATTGTACTCGCATGTACGTTACCGCTACTGGAGTCTCCGGCTATCTCCTATGTCAGCCCGTCCGACACAGCCTTGCAGTGTTGCTGTTGGCTATCGCGGCATCCCGCAAAATGTCCGAGTCAAATGTAGCGTCCTACGTGACTCTGTAGCTGCTTCCTGGAGGACGTCTTCAGTCTCCTGGGTCCTACTTTCCCTCCGTCTCTGCTCTCATTTAGTTACAGAGATACAGGTGTCTTTAGGGATGTAGTATCGGCTTTCCATACAAGCATTTATATTTCCTTCATGAAAGTCCAGAACGGCACCAAACGCGTTTCAGGGTCTACACCCCTTCATAAGTGGCTATGGAACTGGACTAATTATGAGGGCTTTATATATCCCGCCGTATCTGGAATATTCAGTTGTACTAAAACCTGGATCTGGATTCAGACGGAGGGACGGAGGGAAAGTAGGACCCAGGAGACTGAAGACGTCCTCCAGGAAGCAGCTACAGAGTCACGTGGGACTATACGTTTGACTCGGACATTTCGCGGGACGCCGCGATAGCTAACAGCAACACTGCAAGGCTGTGTTGGACGGGCTGACATGGAAGATAACCGGAGACTCCAGGAGCGGTAACGTACATGCGAGTACAATTAACACCGTGTATTGCAGGATATTTGCTCCAAATTAGATTGATCCTGCTACTCACCAGTTGCATTGTTTGCCCATATATCCGGAGTCTTTGGGACATAACAGGGGTCTGGAACGTAGGAGAAACACTGTATTAAGTGTGGACTTAACAGCTATATAACAGGCTCTGGAATATAGGAGATACATTGTATCAAGTGTGGACCTACTAGTGATATTGCAACATTGCGCATTGAGGTCCATCTATATTACAATTATCCTGTTTATTGTCGATCTACCTACAATTTGGAGCATTTGTGACGCAACAGACCTGTGCAATCTATAAGAGACACCCACAAGTGTGGACCTACGGGCTATATATCAGATATATGGTCATTTATATTTAGTCAGCAGGTTGGCCATTTTGGCATTTTATTCCATTTTATGTGATTTTATTTTTGCCATTTTAACTGCATTATTATGTGATATTGGTGCCATTTCCTGTATTTTAGGTGGATATCCGTATAATAAATTCCATATATTCCCATATAGCGAGTGCCCTTCTCCTATCCATTTTTTAACATTACATTTTAGTTGCCAGATTTTTGACCATTCCTCTAGTTTTCCTAAATCCTTTTCCATTTGGTGTATTCCTCCATGAACATCAACCCTGTTACAAATCTTTGTGTCATCAGCAAAAAGACACACCTTACCATCGAGGCCTTCTGCAATTTTGCTGATAAAGATATTAAACAATATGGGTCCCAGAACAGATCCCTGAGGTACCCCACTGGTAACAAGACCATGGTCTGAATATTCTCCATTGACTACAACCCTCTGTTGCCTGTCCCTCAGCCACTGCCTAATCCATTCAACAATATGTGAGTCCAAGCCCAAAGACTGCAATTTATTGATAAGCCTTCTATGTGGGACAGTATCAATAGCCTTACTAAAGTCTAGATAAGCAATGTCTACTGCACCTCCCCCGTCTATTATTTTAGTCACCCAATCAAAAAAATCTATAATATTAGTTTGACATGATCTCCCTGAAGTAAACCCATGCTGTTTTTCATCTTTCAATAAATGGGATTTTAGATGTTCCACAATCCTCTCCTTAAGTATGGTTTCCATTAATTTCCTCACTATTGATGTCAGGCTTACTGGCCTATAGTTACCCGATTCCTCCCTACTACCTTTCTTGTGAATGGGCACAACATTTGCTAATTTCCAATTGTCTGGGACGACTCCTGTTACCAGTGAATGGTTAAATAAATCTGTTAATGGTTTTGCTAGTTCACCGCTAAGCTCTTTTAATAGCTTTGGGTGTATCCCCTCAGGCCCCTGTAACTTATTTGTATTAATTTTAGACAGCTGACTTAGAACCTCTTCCTCTGTAAAGACACATGCATCAAAAGATTCAATAGTCTTCCTTCCTGAGGTCCTTTTCCTTCATTTTCCTTTGTAAAAACTGAACTTTAATTTGGTAATTCATTGTTTTAGTTTCCTTTTTTCATTTATATATCTGAAGAATGTCTTATCGCCTTTAGAATGTCTTATCGCCAACATATTGAAGACGGCAGCCTGAGCAGGTAATACAATAAACCACATGGCTAGTATTACAATTGACATTGTTTTAAATCAAAAGTATTTTGTGTGGCCGTGGAATATATAGAGGAACCTATTTGCATGAAGTTACAGCAGGTGCAAATGCGATGACCGCATTTAAAGGTACCCTTATGTCTTAACCAAGTGGATTTTTTATTTGTATTTTTGTTGCTGTCAGAAAACAAACTGGGACTAATCTTTTGCGCTATGGTAGGTGCGCTACGAGCAATGCATCTGACACCACCGTTGATTATATCAGACCATTGCTTGTCATAATTGAGAACAGATACTGTAAATGTCTTCTGACAATGCAACAAATTTGCAAAAATTCTGTACTGTAATTAGTTACAAATGAGGGAGTACATTGTGTAGTCTTTTCATGACATTTTTCGAATGTTTTTTTACTGTCGGATCGTGTGGCCTCGGGAAAAACAAAATCCTCTCTAGGCCTGGCAGATGCACAAATCTTGGCACGATTGAGAGTCCAGGGGGGATATTTACGTCCAACTAATCTGTTGGCCACAACCTCCATCTCTTTTTCAAATGCAAAAGATGGCCCGGATGTATTTCCCCCTTGAGGACATTATGCACCACATGCGGGGGATGACAGGATGTGGCCATAAGAGTAGTGTTACCAGCCGTGTCCTTGCGGAACGTGCTGCATTTGAAAAGCAGATAAAGGTTGTGGCCAACAGTTTAGTTAAATGTAAATATCCCCCCATGACCCTCAATCGTTGCCAAGATTGTCGGACCTTGTTAGATTTGTAACAGGGTTGATGTTCCTGGAGGGATACACCAAATGGAAAAGGATTTAGGAGAACTAGAGGAATGGTCAAAATCTGGCAACTAAAATTTAATGTTGATAAGTGCAAGATAATGCACTTGGGGTGTAAAAACCCAAGAGCAGAATATAAATTCAGTGATACAGTCCTAACCTCAGTATCTGAGGAAAGGGATTTAGGGGTCATTATTTCAGAAGACTTAAAGGTAGGCAGACAATGTCATAGAGCAGCAGGAAGAGCTAGCAGAATGCTTGGGTGTATAGGGAGAGGCATTACCAGTAGAAAGCCGCTCATGCCGCTCTACAGAGCAATAGTGAGACCTCATTTGGAGTATTGTGCTCAGTACTGGAGACGGTATCTCCAGAAGGATATTGATACTTTGGAGAGAGTTCAGAGAAGAGCTTCTAAACTAACACATGGATTGCAGGATAAAACTTACCAGGAAAAGATAAAGAACCTTAACATGTATAGCTTGGAAGAAAGACGAGACAGAGGGGATATGATAGAAACTTTTAAATACATAAAGGGAATCAACACAGTAAAAGAGGAGAGAATATTTAACAGAAGAAAAACTTCTACAAGAGGTCATAGTTTTAACTTAGAGGGGCAAAGGTTTAAAAGTAATATCAGGAAGTATTTGTCACGGCGGACGTGCACAGTCTAACAGATAACACACCAACCAGGCTCTGGACGAGAGACAGGGGAAGGGTCACCTCCTAGTTTATCCCTGACCCTTTTTCCCTGCACTGCTCAGCCCACAGACAGACCTTAAAGGTAGGCTTGCTGTGTCCTCCAGCCTGTACTGACAGAACCCTGAACTCCCTGAGATGGTGAAGTGGGGAGAAAGGAGCAGCCTGCTCGCACAGAAACTGGATGGGATAGATGACATAAGCAACCAAACAAGAAATGACACTAATCTGCTGAAAGCAGGAACTGACAGCCAACCTTCCCTCCAAACTTCCCAGACCAAAATGAACAGTATAATCCGCTCAGAGCACTTAGCTGGAGACCATTTAAACTAATGACTCCATCCAGTGCACCTGATGCGAGGCGGATCCAGCACGGCATCAAAACAAAAACTAAACTCGTGCTGCAATCCTGGCTGACCTCCGCACATCGTCAGAGTGGGGCATGTCAGTATTATTTTACTGAGAGAGTAGTGGATGCATGGAATAGCCTTCCTGCAGAAGTGGTAGCTGCAAATACAGTGAAGGAGTTTGAGCATGCATGGATAGGCATAAGGCCATCCTTTATTTAAGATAGGGCCAGGTGCTATTCATAGTATTCAGTATATTGGGCAGACTAAATGGGCCAAATGGTTCTTATCTGCCGACACATTCTATGTTTCTATGAATATTCCACACACTAAAACCAGAAATGTCTCAGCCGTCAGTCTTCATTTTGCTGTTGTTCATCAGGGCAATACTGCAGGGTTTCAAGCTCTGGAGAGGGTTAATCCTCCTATCAGAGGTGGAGACTACAAGCGCAAACTTTTGAATAGGGAATTCTACTGGATCTTCCGTATGGGCTCCTGTGTCCCAAAGGGGTTTAAATCGCAATCATGATTTGATCTTGCATTATTTATCCTTTTCTATACATTTTTGTCTATTGAAGATTTTAGAATTATTTGTATTCTTATGGTATGTCCAACTTTTTATTACTATGTCAGTTGGGGGCGTGACTTGTGCTTTTGCCGATCGCAATCACCTGTGATCTGCAAGGCTCCAGCTATTTAAATCCCAGCTAGTCAGTATGAAACCTGTCATGAGTAAGGATCAGTATTAGGAGATCCAAAACGCGTAGACCTGGTTGCTATGTTGGATTTTTAATTTACATTTGCTTTTTGGAATAAAGAACGTCACTTTTTGGAAGCTGGATCCTCCGTTTATTTTCAAGTTTCACTATTGTGCGCCTGGTTTCCAGGGCAGTCCGTACCTCCATTACCAGTAATATCGGGTGAGCGCACCGTTGGACCTTTACTTGCTTGTGCTTTTTGTCATATGGTCAACGTGCTTGATACTCCCTCATTTGTTCGTTCATAAGAACTTTCTTCTTTATTCCTACATTATTTTTTCCACTGATTGGATCACATAGCTGAACATGAACCACGTATCTCTACGAGTCATTGATGATTGCAATGAGAGTCTTAAAAAAAATGGATGCCATTTTCAATACCAAAGATAAGGACTCCCTGAACAATTTGGAGTTAAAAATACAGATGGCTTCCTTAAAAAATTTACTTAAAAGAAATGCGCACCTGGTGAGATCTAACCTCGCTTCAATGGTATATGGAAAAAAAATGATCCCTCGCGGACTTAGACTTCGAAAAAAACCTACCACTGTCTATTCGGATATCTTTGTAATTTAGTGGCACAGAATTCTATCTGATTGTTCTGTTAAACTCATGGGCTAATTGTCTCACATAAGGAAGAAGTCTTACATAACCTGAGAGAGGAAATTAAAGCCAGACAAGAATCTAGCACTCTGTTTGCCAATTTGGACAGTTTTAAGGAGATGGACATCAAGCTGCAGGAGAGTTTAAATAAAATGGAAGAGAGTCTTATGGCGGTTAAGCAGGACAAATTTGCTCGTGATTTACAAGACTACAAAGGTAACACGGTTTATAATTGGTTGGAAGCAAGAGCTAATATACCGTGCTCCATTATGAAGAGAGGTTATCACTAGTGTTGAGCGCAAATATTCGAATAGCGAATATTAATCGCGAATATCGCAACTTCGCAAATTCACGAATATAGTGCTATATATTCGCTATATCGAATATTCGTCATTTTTTAACATCTGAAAACATGATTCCCCCCTGCTTCTTTCTTGTGGGTCAATGAGTCATTGGCCCACAAGCAACTTAAGCAGGAAGGAATCATGTTTTCATATGGAAAATAAAATGATGAATATTCTAAAAAACGAATATAAAGCAATATAGAGAATATTTTCATTATTTCGAATATTCGTCTTTTTTTTTTCCAATCTGAAAACTCAGATCCGATGGTATATTCTAACCCACAGGCGTTCCCATGGTGACGGGGACGCTTGTCGGGGAGGATTATGCGAACAACCATACGGATTGGAAAAAAAAAGACGAATATTTTAAATAACGAATATTCGCTATATTGCTATATATTTGTTTTTTAGAATATTCGTCATATTCTAAAACACGAAGACTGCAATTTAGCTAATATAGTGCTATAGTATTTTGTCGGGGAGGAGTATGCGAACAACTGTACAGATTGGAAAAAAAAATGCAAATATTCTAAATAGCCAACCCATAGGAAAGTTGCCTTATACAGTTAAAAGAAAATCGCAATACGCAAATAATTAAATTGCATATTATTCAGAAATATCGCGAAATCGAATATGGCACCTCCCGCTCATCCCTAGTTATCACGGTAAAAAATCTAGAGCACCAAAAGTTGCATTTAGCTCAACAGATAGAGATTAATCTGATTCTGCACCAGAGTCTCTTACTGCATGATCCACCGACGTGCATCCGGCCACACAATGTATTTTTTCAGAACAAGATGTGCCTATGAGAAGGAGGTCAAAAAATGCAAGGCTGGGCGTAAGCACGCCAGGAAACAACCGCTCTTTCTCTCCTACATGCCAATTCAATTTGTATCATACCATCATAGATGTCAATAGATTGGCCCGCAATATCACTCTGAAGAAACACGCTAATGTTGAGACTGCCGATATTACATCTACACCTTCTGCTGTCAAGTCTTTGATTATAATATTAAGGCCTTTTCTTTTCAAAAACTTGCTAATCTTTCCCACATGCAACAGTCTCGCCCTATCCAGGATGAAAGACACAAGTGCTTTTTCGCATAATTTTGTTACTTTCGACCGTGATTTCTATCCAGTTCAGTCGCGTTCCTCTGCATTGGATCGTTTTCAAGAACTAATAGAAAAGGACTTATTTGCCTTAAATGAGGAAATATATTCACGTGGCAGGCTTAATAAATATGATAATCTAACTCATGGGGAAAAAAATAGCTTTAAATGAGTTGATGCATTTGAATGATATTGTTATAAAACAAGCTGATAAAGGGGGGGCTGTGATTGTTCTGGATCGTTACATATAAAAACAAAACCTTGCAATGTTAGAGGATAGTAGTACTTATCTGGAACTTTACCACAACCCCACTCCTCAGTATCAACAGGAATTACTGCCCCTATTGTCTCATGGTCTGGAGAATGGCTTTTTAAGCCAAAAACTGTTGGATTTTATTTACATTCGACACCCTGTTATTCCAATCTTTCATTCTTTACCCAAAATTCACAAGGGTGGTTTTCCTCCAGCCATGAGACCAATAGTTGCAGGTATTGGTTCCTTTTCTGAAAGATTGTCTGCCTGGGTGGACAGTATTTTGCAGCCTTTAATTCAATCTATACCTGGCTTTTTGCAAGACACTCAAGCGGTACTACAAGCTTTTTTTTTATTTTAATAGCAGATGTAATGTCTCTATATTCCATGACATCTCATGATTTGGCTATTGTTTCTCTCAAGTTGTTTTTGGGAGTGTATTCTGATTTTTCTCTTGTCTTTCAAGATTATATTTGTCGAATTGTGTGGTTTCTGTTGAAGCATAATGCCTTTATGTTTGACCAGCGTTTCTTTCTGCAACTCACAGGAGTTTCCATGGGTACAAAATTCTTGCCCCCCTCATGGCAAACATTTATATGGCATGGTGGGAGCACCATTCATTATTTTCGTCAGATAATCCTTAAGGGTGCTCCCTGAGATGGTACGGCCGTTACATCAATGACCAAACTATAATGGTGGCTACAGGCTCATCTTTGTGAGTTGTTGCATAGACAAGTCAGCAGCCTTGTCTGTACTGTGGCTCACAAAGACAAACCTGCTTATACTGCATATAGATGCAGCCAACATAATCTTGACTGGCTTAAGGCATTAACGAAACAAAATCACATTACAAAGATCAACACAGAACCTCATTGACTTCACATTAAGAAGTTACAGAACTGGGGGGGCGTGGCCGGATGCTGGGAGAGGAGGACGTGTGAGCTGGAAGCTCCGAGCCTGTGATACAAGCGGCCCACAGCAATCCTTTAAAAGCCTCAAGATTACACTTCAAAGTGTTCCTAAAGCCTCCACAAACTCTAGATGTCCCAGAAGATGACAAGAGGGAGGAGAAAGGGTACAAGCCCAGCAAAACTCACTGCCTTTTTCACCCATGCGCCTCCAGCACCTCAAGATAGCGCTGATTCCCGCCAGAGCGGTCAATCTTCACCAGAGTCAGCCAGCTGCAACAGCCAGAAAAACAGCTCTCCAAGCAAAAGAGCTCCGAAACCCATGTCTGGAGTTTCCTACCACAACTCTACCATGGTGGCGAATGCTCAAAATCTGGTGAGTACAGCTACCTCACCATCGCTACTAATCTCAGGTACAAGTAATATTGAGAATAAATCCCAACAATGAGAATAAATTCCGCATAATACTGCCCTACAATGCACAGTATAAGAAAATTGAGCAAAGCATCAAAAACCATTGGCATCTAATTCAAAAAGACAAAATTATAGGCCCTCTGATTCCACCAACACCAGAGATAGTGTATACAAAGGCCCCTAGTTTAGGTCTGAAGATAGCACCATCTATTAAAAATCAGATAAGAGAATCTGGATCCATCAATAAATGGCTAAAAAGGAGCGGGTTCTAAAGATGTGGATGCTGTGTTAATTGTAAGAATACGTCCTTTGCAAAAAAGACGACACGAGTGAGCTCAACACAAAATAATTTTTCAGTTGAGATAAAGAATCTTCTTACATGCAACAGCTCAAATGTAATCTATATTATTGAATGCTCTTGTGCTAAACAATATATTGGCAGGACCAAAAGACCCCTAAAAACTAGGATAGCGGAGCATATAAATAATATTAAAAAGGGCTACGAAAAACATGTACTATCCAAACATTTTAAATTGATACATAATCAGGATCCGAAATTTTTAACATTCGCAGCATTTGAACAGATAGAGCGCCATTGGAGGGGAGGCAACCATATTGCCCGGATGTCTAGGGCCGAGTCAAGAAGGATTTTCGAATTCGGCAGTTTGGCTCCAGCAGGGCTAAATGCCGAGTTGGAAATTTTTGGGTTTCTGTGATGGGTTGGACGCCCCTGGTCCACGGGGGGTACTAGTCGGGCTGTTTAGCAGCACTATGACCCCCCCCCTGTACTGGAGGTCTCCACCCCTATTCCAACTATACCTTTCTTCTGACCATCTCTGCCCGAAGCATATTAGAGGATGAGCCCCATTGGCCTTAGATTGCTGCCCATCATTTATGACTATCTCTGCGTCACTCTTCTATTATACATAGCGATTAAGGCTATGTACCGCAAAACTGTTGCAATATTTTGTATCAATAATTTGTATAAATATATTTTTATATTTTTAAACCTATTACAGATATCCCTAACCATTTAATCTATTCTTAATACATATTTTTAATCTATTTATAAATAAATATAAATTTTAATTTTTATTTTTTATTTTTAATTTATACTAAATAAATACATTTTAATAACAAAAGTATTGAAATTGAATTCACTATTTTATATATCTGCTAAAATGGCAAGGGACTCTAATATATAGTAGACCTGATCTATTTCATACTTTGCATTCTTTGGTGAATATTTGATAATTGGCCTTAAATTATCTCTATAAGAATGAAATGTAACCAGGCAAAACGGAAATTTAGACATGACTAATGTTTTTGTTGGTCTCTCGACCATATAACACAAAAAACGCATGTATGTCTCAGAAAACCGCAGAGGAATCGCAGATATACCGCAATACATGAAAATGGTATCTGTGAAATCCAGATCCCTCTAGATCTAGTGCGGGTTTAGTATAGAGCCCCTTTTGCTGTGAAAATGAATAAATAGCCGGCAAGTAAGTTAGTCCAAACAGAGCCACTGAGGAAGAAGGTGGGCAACCTTCGAAACGCGTCTGGCGTGGACCAATTGGACTGACAGTAAACCGGCTTCTTCAACTATAACAGTTTAATACATTTATCTGTTGGACTAAGGAAGCGCTTCCTAAGGAGAACTAAACCGCGGCCTTTTGGACACAGTGCAGTGAGGGGCGGGTGAGTCTGAACCATCTATGCTGACTAATACAGGTGGAACACCCACTCCAACTAATGAAATTGAATTTGAATCTGTGAATCTGTGAATCTGGAGTGCAAGAGAACGAGCGCCTCTACTCACAGCCGGATCTGCAAAATTGAAAGACCCCTTACGCAGCACTTCTATATACAACGTATACACGTTGATTTATAATTATTTTCACGTTTTTTGTCTGGAGAATTTCTCGGCATCGGTCACTGTTACAACTAATAGAGGATATTTAGTCCGCTTATTCCTATGCAGCCTGGTTAACTCCGGCCGGACCTACAGGTCCACTTCCCCATCTAGTAGTTATATCAGTGGACTGATTCATTTGCTATTTTATCTGACATTTTATTTTATGTTTGAATTGCAACATTTTTTAGGGCAATATTCTGTCTAGGATATATATTTTCATTTATGTATGGTGACGATCTGTATATTTATTAATTGCGTTTAATAAATAGTGTCACTTTGCTAACTTTGTGAACCAGGTATAAGAGTGCCCATTCTTTCTATTTTACAATTAATATTACCTATCTCAATTCTGCTATCTCCAGAGCGAACATTCAGCTCATATTTAACGATCTCAAAGACTCTACAGGGAGTGCAGAATTATTAGGCAAGTTGTATTTTTGAGGATTAATTTTATTATTGAACAACAACCATGTTCTCAATGAACCCAAAAAACTCATTAATATCAAAGCTGAATATTTTTGGAAGTAGTTTTTAGTTTGTTTTTAGTTTTAGCTATTTTAGGGGGATATCTGTGTGTGCAGGTGACTATTACTGTGCATAATTATTAGGCAACTTAACAAAAAACAAATATATACCCATTTCAATTATTTATTTTTACCAGTGAAACCAATATAACATCTCAACATTCACAAATATACATTTCTGACATTCAAAAACAAAACAAAAACAAATCAGTGACCAATATAGCCACCTTTCTTTGCAAGGACACTCAAAAGCCTGCCATCCATGGATTCTGTCAGTGTTTTGATCTGTTTACCATCAACATTGCGTGCAGCAGCAACCACAGCCTCCCAGACACTGTTCAGAGAGGTGTACTGTTTTCCCTCCTTGTAAATCTCACATTTGATGATGGACCACAGGTTCTCAATGGGGTTCAGATCAGGTGAACAAGGAGGCCATGTCATTAGATTTTCTTCTTTTATACCCTTTCTTGCCAGCCACGCTGTGGAGTACTTGGACGCGTGTGATGGAGCATTGTCCTGCATGAAAATCATGTTTTTCTTGAAGGATGCAGACTTCTTCCTGTACCACTGCTTGAAGAAGGTGTCTTCCAGAAACTGGCAGTAGGACTGGGAGTTGAGCTTGACTCCATCCTCAACCCGAAAAGGCCCCACAAGCTCATCTTTGATGATACCAGCCCAAACCAGTACTTCACCTCCACCTTGCTGGCGTCTGAGTCGGACTGGAGCTCTCTGCCCTTTACCAATCCAGCCACGGCCCATCCATCTGGCCCATCAAGACTCACTCTCATTTCATCAGTCCATAAAACCTTAGAATAATCAGTCTTGAGATATTTCTTGGCCCAGTCTTGACGTTTCAGCTTGTGTGTCTTGTTCAGTGGTGGTCGTCTTTCAGCCTTTCTTACCTTGGCCATGTCTCTGAGTATTGCACACCTTGTGCTTTTGGGCACTCCAGTGATGTTGCAGCTCTGAAATATGGCCAAACTGGTGGCAAGTGGCATCTTGGCAGCTGCACGCTTGACTTTTCTCAGTTCATGGGCAGTTATTTTGCGCCTTGGTTTTTCCACACGCTTCTTGCGACCCTGTTGACTATTTTGAATGAAACGCTTGATTGTTCAATGATCACGCTTCAGAAGCTTTGCAATTTTAAGAGTGCTGCATCCCTCTGCAAGATATCTCACTATTTTTGACTTTTCTGAGCCTGTCAAGTCCTTTTTTTGACCCATTTTGCCAAAGGAAAGGAAGTTGCCTAATAATTATGCACACCTGATATAGGGTGTTGATGTCATTAGACCATACCCCTTCTCATTACAGAGATGCACATCACCTAATATGCTTAATTGGTAGTAGGCTTTCGAGCCTATACAGCTTGGAGTAAGACAACATGCATAAAGAGGATGATGTGGTCAAAATACTCATTTGCCTAATAATTCTGCACGCAGTGTATACAACATGACATTAAGGAGGCAATAGTGTCTCTCCACACTGATGTAACAGCTATAGGAGAACGCACCACGCACTTAGAAGACAAAATGGAGGAATTTGTAGTGGCGCACAACAGCTTAGTTGATGGCCCCAATATAGTTGAGGATGACCTAGCAAACATCAAGCTAAAACTAGCAGACATAGATCAGTCTAGACGCAATAATGTTCGTTCCCTGAAAACATCACAGACTCTGAACTGAAAGAATTCATATCAGTTTTGCTGGTTGCTTATCTTCCTGACACTCCCAGCTCAGACCTGGTCATTGACAGGGTCCACAGGGTCTCCAAACCAAAATCAATCCTTGCTAGCGTTCCACGAGAAGTATTAGCCAGGCTTTATTTCTATCATTTGAAAGAAGCTGCTATGAAAGCAGCAATGAACAAACCAGAGGTTCCTGATTAGATTTAAACAAATATTGCTCTTTACAGACCTCTCTCCAGCAACTCTCTCAAGGAGAAGAGCATTAATATCCTTCACCAAAATTCTCAGGATGAATAACATTCCATACAAATGGGATTACCCTGTAAAACTACTAGTGCGACTTCACACATCTTCAATTCTCCAGAAGAGGTTAAAAAGGCTCTCTGTAGATGGAACATCTTTCTACCACAAGATGGCACTTGTCACGGGGCGCCAAAGGCGCACTCGGTCTCCCATCAGTCGCAGACCTGCTGCTTAGCTTCGGGAGCGAGGATCTGTGTTTGGCCTCATTCCCAGGGCGGCTTTGCTAGCTGGGAGGCTCCCTGCTCCTAGGTCTGCCTTGAGCGCCGAGCTGATCACTCGGTGCTCGACTTGTCTGTCTGTCGGTCATGTGACGCTGGCCACGTCACATGACCCCAGACCCCACTATAAATACAGGCAGCCTGCTGGCCACAGGTTGCCTGTTAATTCTAGGTTCCTGGCTATTTGTTGGACTACTGAATACTCACCTGATCCTGTTCCCTGATGATCCTTTGCCTGCTCCTCCTGTACTGCACATCCCTCCTGGTATTGTGACCTCGGCTCCCACCTGACTACTCTTTGCAGACTCCTCTGGTACTTCTCTGCTCTCCTGGTATTTGACCCCGGCTTCTCCTGACCATTCTTTGCTTAACCCTTTGTACTGCGTAGCTCTCTTGGTTCTGACCCGGTCCGTTCACGTTCCGTATTTTGTCTTGTCTGTCTTCCCTGCACATATCCTAAGTAAGGGACTGTCATCCAGTTGTCCCCTGTCATCAGGACTCGTGAGGCAAGTAGGCAGGGCCAGGAGTGAGGGTGAAGGGCAGTGGTCACTATCCTTTCCCCTGTGTGTGTGTGGATGTGACCTTTACAGGCGCTCAAGACAAAGACAAAGATACCTCTGCTTCACCTCCAAGGAAGAAACCGATCATGTTGTCCCAAGAATTGTCCAAGGTTAGAACTGAAAAAAATAAATAAATTGGTTCATCTGCCAAATGACTAGCGTACTGCTGGTCGATTATACCCTATTAACCTGGTCTCTTCCTTCTTAAAATCCCTTTCTCCTTTTCTCATATTCCAGTTCTACTGTAGTCTTCATTTTATATTTCCTTACTGTATTCTTGTTAATTCCACTTTATATCCTGATATTAATATTTGATCCGGGCTCGTCTCTCATGCTCGGGACTCCTTCTTCCTTATCCTAGAGACTTCCCATCCTCCAACTGACCTGATAATATGGTATTACTAGTCCCAGTTGAAGTTCTGTTTCAGTTCCTTTTTTGTCCGTTTGTGTTTTACAGGTCTCATACACAAGAAGCTACTTGTATGTTGTATCCTAGAGAATTATATTGGTTCTATTTTTTCTCTGGGAAAGTTACTGTCAATATAGCTGACATTATAGTAATTTATGTTGCATCGGGCTCAACACTTAAATATATGTTACATTCTGTCACCATATTTCAAAGCACATTTCTTATTCTTTGTTATGGTACTTAAGATACTGTCCCTCAATGTGAAGGGTTTGAACAACTCTACACTGTGGGCTGAAATAAAGAAGCAAAAATGTGACCTTTTTTTGTATTCAAGAAACCCATCTGAACCAATCTGACTCCCACAGGTTTCACCATCAATCCTTCACTAATATATTTTTTGCTCATGCTAAGCAAAAGAAAAAGGGGGTTATAATTGGCTTTAAAAATACTTTAACCTTTCAATGTCACAATACACTCATTGATGAAGAGGGCAGATATATTATCTTGGTATGTTCTATTAACAATGAGCTATACACTATAGTTAATCTATATTCTCCAAATAATCATCAGCTCAGATTCATTAAAGAAGTACTTCAATCGGCTCTCAATATTAAACAAGGTTCTTTCTTAATATACGAAGACTTCAATACATCCCCCGACCCCATGATAGATAAGAATCCCTACTCCATTCAGCAACCTGGTAGAGCAACCCTTCAGGACCTTCTCTTCCAAGAAGGGCTTTACGATATATGGCGAGCTCACCACGCCAACGAAAAAGACTTTACCTTTTTCTCCAACACACACAAGTCATGGTCTCACATAGACCTTTTTATTTCTGATAGATGGCTTTTGCCTTGAGTGTTGAGAGACTTGGCATATCCTGGTCGGACCATGCACCAATTCTACTAACCCTATCTGAAACCACAAATACTCCATTTACCTTCCCCCGGAGACTAAATTATTCTCTTATACAATACCCTTCCACAGTGAAAGCAACTACTGAATCCCTCACTCAATACTTTCAGCTTAATGATAATAACATGGTGCCAGACACCTCATTATGGTGTGCACATAAAGCCTACATTAGAGGTCACTTTCTAAAATTAGCTGCTACTCAAAAGAAAATTAGAACTGCAGCGGTCAATGACCTATTGCAATACATCCCAAAATTGGAGGATGAACACAAAAATTCTCTTAACCACCTTATTCTCCCTAAGCTGAAAGAAGCTAGATAACGCCTATATCTTCTTTTACAAAATAAATATGAACTTCACCTTAGGAAATTAAAAAATTATTATTATTGGCAAGGTAATAAAGCATCTAAATTATTAGCTAACAGAATTTGAAAGAAAGAAGCAAAATCCAGAATACAGTATTTACTAAACAAAAATGACAAAAAGATAATTAATCCTAAAGACATTTCAGAAGAATTTGCTAATTATTATGCCTCCTTGTATAACTTAGAAAACACTAAAGATATTATTCAACCAACCCCCACTATCATTAACAACTTTTTAATTAAACCTCCCCTCTCTATCCCCTCAATGTTTATCTAAGATAAATGTGAAAATAACTTCTGAGGAGATCCATTCAGCTATCTCTTCTCTAAAGCCAAATAAAACCCCTGGCCCTGACGAATAATCAAACAAATACTATAAAACGTTCTCCACTATTCTAATTCCATTCCTATTGAGAACCTTCAATCAACTAGCTCAAAGCGGCCAGGTCCTCAAGGATATACTAAGGGCAATTATTATAACTCTACCTAAACCTGGTAAATCACCAGACTCACCTGCTAACTTCAGACCAATCTCTCTTCTAAACTCAGATTTGAAAATATATGGTAAAATCCTTGCTTCCAGACTGGTACATATTCTGCCCTCTCTAATTGGTGGAGATCAGATTGGTTTTGCAAAAATAGACAGACATTGGATGGTACTAGACGCTTTATTGACTTAATAGATGTGGCTTTCCTCTCTCGAACGCCTTCTCTGCTTCTCTCTTTGGATGCGGAGAAGGCGTTTGATAGGGTGCACTTGGGCTACCTAGAAGCTACCTTGACCTAATTCGGATTCTCTGCTTTATTTCTATCAGTGGTAATGTCCCTCTATTCCAACCCAAGTGCCTCAGCGTACACTTCTGTTTTTTTTAGTCTCTTCTTTTAAAATAAAAAATGGCACCAGACAGGGTTGCCCCCTCTCACCATAAATTTTTGCTTTGGTAATGGAACCATTCGCTGAACATATTCGCTCATATCCTTGTATAAAAACTCTGTAGGTAATCAGGACCATCGTATTGGCCTATTTGCAGATGTCATCATAGCCACTTCCAATCCTCTGGAATCCCTGAAGTCTATTAATTACATAATTCCCTCTTTAGTGCTGATTTATACTACAGAATAATCACTAGTAAATGTCAAATGCTAAATTTGGGGCTTTTTGTCTTCTGTCAAAAAAGATTACAAAGTCCTTTGGCTTCTCCTGGGCTGATAAATCTCTGCGCTATTTGGGAATAAACTTAACTTATCCCTCCTCCTTGCTCTTTGAACATAATTACCAACCGCTAATAGATATTAAAAAATCCTTCTCTGATTTAAACCAAAATCGGCTGTCATGGCTAGGAAGATCAGCAGCAATTAAGATGACTATTCTGCCCAAAATACTATATATCATGCGTAATGTTCCCATTCCTCTTCCAAATTCCTATATAAACAGAAATCAAGAGTGAAAGCCTCAATCTTATTTAAACCCCTAGTTCGAGGAGGTATTAATTTTCCCTCTATTAAGCACTCTTACAAAGCCATCATATTCGACCAATACAGGTATCTATCTAGCAAAGACACATCAAGAAAATGGGTGGAAATAGAATCACACTATATAGGTCCCAAAACCCCTTTACCAACACTACATTCAAAGACAACCTTATTTGTTTGCATTCCTTATCCAAGATTTGGAAATCATTAACCATTTTAGAGAAAGCATTTCCATTATCTCTTACCTCAGCACCTCTAGAAATATGTGAATTATTAATTCCAAATCTAAACATTAAAAACTGGATCGAATCAGGCCTATATTCAATCTCCCAATTATGGATCAACAGTTCACTTGTGGATTTTAACTATTTAAAACAGTCCTTTAACATACCCAACAAGGACTTTTACAAATTTCTCCAAATCCGCCATTTACTTCTCTCCTCCAAAACCCCTGATGTTACTCCTATCTCGCACTCCCTGTACGAATGAATTAATTCTAAGAAACCTTCTGATATAGATATTACCAAAGGTTACCAAATTCTAAAAACCCCAAGTCAAGACCCACTATCCCATCTAATGGACTTGTGGCAAGCAGATCTAGGCAAACAATTCTCCCAGGAACAATGGAAGGTCTCCTTTACGGTAACCTCCAAATTCTCAAAATGTGCGGGCCATATAGAAACATCCAGAAAAATATTATACAGATGGTATTACACTCCACAATATCTTCACAAAATATTCACATAGAGTCCTTCAACCTGTTGGAGATGCAATAATTCAGAAGGTTCCTTCATTCACATTTGGTGGGAATGCACTGGAGATCGGAGGCTGTGGGAGGGGGTTTTCCATCTTATCTCAGAAGTCTGTCAGGTCTCAATCTCCCCTACCCCAGAACTGGCATTATTATCAATGGGCCTAGAAGACTTCCCTTATGATTTCCAAACAGTGATATCATATTTTCTAATTGCTACCAGACACAAAATTGCATTATGCTGGAAATTTGATACTTTGCCAAATATTAAAAGGATCATAAGATCAGTAAACAACAACTGTGGGTATGAAGAATCCTCAGCTTCATCCTTGAACTCCATAAGGACCTTTTGAGAGGAGATGGAAAATCTGGATCTCCAATCGTTACTGCAACTTACCTGCTCCTTTATAACTGCCGTTTGGGCCTGATGCAATCATGCTTCCGGTTGGGCAGCCTCTCATACAGACTTATTTTGTGAAGATGAATTCTTTCTTCTATCCTCGGTTTTTGGATGCATGGTTGCTTGCCGGACAGGATGACCTTTTATTAGTATAATTTAGACACTTTTACAAAGTCTATTTAGGATGTCAAGTTTCATCTACATTTACGCTGGTATTTAAATCCTCGACCTGTGAGGTTTTATCCTTCCTTCCCCTTCAAATTCCTTACACACTTCCCCTTCCCCCCCTCCCCCCCTATTCCACCCCCTTATTCCTTATTTTATCTTGTGTTATCACATGTTTGCATAGTAAACAATTAGTACCTACCATAAGGTGTAATATTGTTTCCATCTCTGTATTATACTTTTGAAAACTTTTTAATAAATATGATTGTTAAAAAAAAAAAGTTACAGAACCATATACCATGGAAACTTAGAAGCACAATCATGTGCTAGGCACTAGACACAGTTAGTTTTATAGATCTGTACAGACACATTTTTGATTTGTTGCTAATAGTAAATGTTAGTCTATTTGTTTTCTTCATTTTAGATAGGTTCATAATATAATTTCATAATATGTTTGATAATTATTGCTACAATATTTTATATGGCTCAGCACCACCTAGTATATGTGAACGTGGTTTGTAAGCTTAAACCAGTAAGGGACCACTGTTGTGAATGTTATGTGTAACATCTGCATTGTGCAAGTAAGACATTTCAAGAGGATGGCTAGTAAATTTCAACATAACATAAAAATATCCCACCTACATACAATTTAGTAGTTGAGCCCTAGTAAACATTAGGGGAACCTCACAGATGTTTGTTCTTCTGTTTTCAAAACTTTCACATAACTGTTTAGTTATAATATTGTCATGTTTGTGATGTGATTGATATTTTAAGTGAATGTAATAAGCCTACATTAATAACCTTTCTTTGAGCAAGTGAGCTCTTAGTGACCCTCTGTTCAGAATATAAATAGTAATGTCGGCCTAACTTACAGGACCTTTGCTGAGCAGACAGTAATCACCATGAATGCTGAGTACTTGAAATGAAAGGTGAGAAACAGAGGACAATCACGATGTCTAAATGCACTAATTAAAATTCAGGACATATTAAGGTTTAAAATATCCCTGCTGCAAAAAACACACACACAAAAATAATCGCCAACACTGTCACAGCCAGTGACAGAATGTATGATGTATTCTTAAAGCAAAAGTAATGTATGAAGATTACATTACAGCATCTGCCCACTATATACCAGCAAGGCCTCATGCACACGACCGTGGTGTGTTTTGCGGAACGGCACGGGCAGCCTTTAATATAACTGCAAAGCGTGGACAAGAATAGGTCATGTTATATTTTTTGCGGGGCCATGGAAAGGAGCAACAGATGCGGACAGCACTCCGTGTGCTGTCCGCATCTTTTAAGGCCCCATTGAAGTGAATGGGTCCACAATAACAGCCGTGTGCATGAGGTCTTACCCACATTGTGTCCTTCACCTAATTTATAAACAGGATACACTACATCACAAACAAATCACACAATTCAGATATTCTAAAAGCTGTAAAGCTAGATTTACATGGTACAATGTTCAGGCCAAATATCAGGAATTCATTTTCCTACTAATGCTCATTCCCAATAATCTGTCCATCTAAAGGTGCCGCAGATCACCTGATCGTCGGGTGAAATGATTGGAGGAATGGACATTTCAGTCATCATTTCTGGGCAGCAGATCATCCTATCTAAACAGCAATCTGTTGCCCTGGAACAAGTATGTTAATGAGCAATAGCAGCAGCCATCGTTCATCCTCATACTGTGGAGGTGATCGCTACATGTAAATGCACCCCTTCACCGCCATTGAATGAGAAGTCAGTTGTCAGGAAGCAAGCATCTGCTCCTTGCAGTATCTAAATGCACCTTAAGTCAGTGTTTGCCAATCCAAAGCCATATTGCCCTCTTCATCAGGTCACAACACCTGATGAAGAAAGCTGTACGTCTTCAAAATGCAGTGTTAGCATGGTGGCTATCTGGTCAGCACTGGTGCCTTGCAGTGCTAGGGTCCTAGGTTCAAATGTGAACTTTCAAGGACAACATTTTCTGGCGTTTATATGTTCTCTATAGATTTGCGTGGGTTTCCTCTAAAAGACTATATATCTACTGATAGGGAATTTAGATTGTGAGCTCCATTGAGAACAGCAAGAGATGATAATGTCTGTAAAGCGCTGCAGAATACGACAACGCTATATAAATGAATAAACAAACTAGAAGACACCAAACTTGGGAATTTTCCTGATTCTATCCCTAAAGATAGATCCAAACTAGGGATCCTTTTTTTTACCTACTTTCATTTCCCTCTTGCAAGAAAACACACATCCTTTGTATAAAGCACTGTAACTATGGTTTACTGTTGACACTGTTGCAGTGGTCACACATCCAGTTGACCTGATAGATTGTTATGTGCCTGTTTCTATATGTTTACATGCTTGCAGCTTAGGCTACTTTCACACTTGTGGCAGCAGGGTCCGGCAGGCTGTTGGGGGAACAGCCTGCCAGATTCATGCTAATACTAGCTCACCATGCCGCTGGAAGTCTGCTCCGGCCCCATTCACTATAATAGGTCCAGCCGCAGCACGGCAAATAAGACGAGAGGCAGCTGGAGAAGAAAACGCAGCATGCTGTTATAATGAATGGGCCCAGAGCAGATTTCTGACAGCACGGTGGGCTAGCGTTAGCATGGATCTGGCACGCTGTTCCCCCGCTGGAACAGCCTGCCGGATCCTGCTACCGCAAGTGTGAAAGTAGCTTTTCTTGGCTTACATGGTACAGTATATCTCCCTGCACTTAAGTTTGCAGTGTGTTAGACCCACGGTCTGCCTGCTGCATATCTGCTATAACATGCAGGCATGGACGCCACACTACTCACCATGCTATCTGGTCTTCTCTGCAAGCTGCTGCCTCTGTGCTGCTGCCCAGTCCTCCAGTCTCTGTCTCTGTATGACCTCACCTCTGGCCTCTTAAACAGCCAATGCAGGTACTTGCTAATCTTTCCCCAGCAAATGGCTATGAGACCCTGAGTATTTAAGGCACCCTCTCCATGCAAAGTGGTGACCAGCAAAAGTGTATGAAAGTCTAGTGCTTTAGCACTTCTGCGTTTTGTCTGCAATTTTCCAGAATTATCTCCTGCTTGTGTATCCAGTGTGTCTCCATTCCTGACTTGCCCTACATGTGTTATCCTGCACTTGCAGATTCACTTCAGTTTGCACTTTTAATTAACTCAGTTTGTCTTCCTTGTCTGTATTCCTGCCAAATGCCTAGCCTGTCCTGCCTGTGTATGCACTACTACCCTACCTGCCAATCTATCCTGTGTCTGCATACATCCACACTTTCAGTGTCCATAATTGGAGTTATCTCTAATCATAGACTCTAGCAACGAGTGTCTGTTGTGTAAACAGCAGGTCCCCTGGTGGTTATGGTGCTTGCTCAGCTCCTGAATGGGCACCATGTTTAAAGACCCAACATTCTGCCGTACATGTACGGCGGATGTAGGGAAGGGGTTAAGGACCCACTGCTCCTTGCCCGAGCAATAGGTTTGTTAGTTTCTGTAGTGCTTGGATTGCCTTGAATTGCTTGTGATTTTGCATTTCTGCCATTTGCCTATGATGTTGTCTGCTTGGATTATGATGTTGCATGAACTGTGTCCTGGTTTTGCTACTACGAACTAGTTTCTACTCACATTATCTGCTTCTCACAGTTTCTACTCCAGAGGCGCTGAACTCCATTCTTGGCAACCAAGAGGATTTACTATCCAAGGGGGTTGTGTGTCAATCGTCTTCTATATGAACAAAGCTAATCCCGCTTTTTGCCTTTTTTGTTGGGGTTATCTGACCGATTTTGAAGTAGAAATGAACAGGGTTTTTGAATGATGCGGCAGACTCTCGTCTGGAAACATTTTATAAATGTAAACTCACAACTTTAATTCCTTAAATGGACAGTGTCGTTTTTTAGCACTCATTGAGGTGATTTGTTTTAGCTCAAAAATGTTTTAGAGCTGCAAAAAACGCTGAAATTGTCAGGGTTATTTAAATGTTGACCGTAAAGAGCATTAAAACACTGCCAGAGTATCATAAAATGGCACAAAGCTTTCCTGATATAACCAAACACTAGTTTTTGAACAAAGCATTTTTCCAACTTGGTTGTAAATTTGTTGACATTTAGTTGTGCAATGTTGAAGTAGAAATTATATTGTAGACATATTACTAGAGATTTTGTTGCATTTGGCATAAAAAACATGTGAGGTGGGAATTACTATTATCATAAAATATAAGTGAGAGACTGTTCTGTGGAAATCTAGGGCATGAAGGAATTCTGATTAGTTATATATATATATATATATATATATATATAAATAAAATATGATAAAAAAGGCAGCACTCCAATTTGTGATGAAGAAAAAGTGGAAGGTTTATTCACCCATCTAGCAGCTGCTAGATGGGTGAATAAACCGTCCACTTTTTCTTCATCACAAATTGGAGTGCTGCCTTTTTTCTCTTTTATATACACTTGGGACCTTGGTCTCAGGCCCTCAGGAGGATTTGCACCCACGCTTAATGTGTGCTGCTTTTTTCCTTTCTTTCTATATATATTGTGGTGATGTGAGTGCTAAAGTGTATAAGGAAGTCCCGGAAGAGGGGTATATCTCACCCAGGTTCCTCAACTGGGTGAGGTAAGCAAAGTTCCAGAGTGGTGCTGGCTTCAGCAAGGCATAGTTGCTGGAGCTATTTTGTTTAGTATTTAAGGGCTGGATTTTACTTGAATTGGGAGGTAGGTTGGTAATGGGATCTCCCAACCCACCCCTCTCATTCCACGGCAGGTTTTCCCTAGCATGAGGGATCCCCAGGTATAATCCACCAAGGATCATTACTAGGAAGTAAAAGCCCATCCCAGACTGTCAGTCTGGGGAGTGTTTTGTAAAGCAAAGTCTGGTGAGGCTCTGTGTGAGTAGTCTCAGCCGGGTTGGCTGAGGGGCCACGAGGCTAGGCGATAGCCTGAAGTTTGGGGGACCCAGCAACACCTGCTGGAGCAACAGTCGCACAGCCAGAGTCAGCAGGACTACTGGGCCACACTCCCCCAAAAAGGTATTGGACTTGTTACAGCCTGGAGGCTGGAGGACTGTTAGGCTGAGAAAGCCACATGTGACTACCATATGGGAACGGTGCTCTACAAGAGAGATAGGGACGTTTATGTGTTTAGGTAGAGCCCAGACAGACAGGCTTTTATTTTGTACTGTTATTGTTATTAGTTCTTATGTCGCAATAAAGCACAGTTTGGATATGAAAATACGTGGTCTGAGAGGAAGTCTGTGACAGTGACCCCCCTAAGAGTAGAAGATCCCTTACATATGGTGGAGGATGCGGGCATGAGAGAAGGGCAACAACAGCCGGCTGCTAGGGGCAATTTCAAGAAAGAGCAGGTGCTGCTAAATACTGCTGCATGGAAGTTAAAGCGCCATAAGCCTGTTTGTCCGGTTGAGAAAGTGCTGCTTGGGTTATGCTGGACATTTCTACTGTTTTTGCAAGTAAAAGTGTGCAGTGAATTAAAGGACCAGTAGCCCAGCAAAAGTGGACTTGTTGCTAAAAATTTTTCCTGCTGCCATGGATCTCATGGACGAATACGCCTGGTGGTTGTGGCTCATACAGAAGGGAGAAGAAATGGCCACAGCGATAGGTTACTCCCAAAGTGAGTTGGCAAAATTTTATTCAGACCAAGAGGCTTTGGAGACGCAACTGCAGTTGGCCCTGAAGAGAGGGTCCTCAACGCTGTATGGACACTTTGCAAAATTCAAAGAGGGCGGTGGTGTGCTGGGAGTATCGAAGAAAAAGCAAATATATGCCATTGCCAAGGGCAACCGTCGGGAAGAAAAATAGGGGGAGAGCGGTTCGGCTCTCAGGAGTTCGAGTGTTCCCTGGCAGTGTATACAGAATCTTAGAGATGATGTCCCTTGGTGCCATAAGGCCGTTGCTGGAAGCAACCCACCACGACAGCATGCAGCTGTCCCGTATCAGAGAGAGTGCTGCTGGAGATGCCATCATTTCGGAAAGTGTGCAGATAGGAAAGACTATCCGGTGGCTCTCACTGAGTGTGAGACACCAGTGCGAACTGGGACTTATGAGCTGAGGGTTGCCGATACGCTCATGCAGGATATGAAATTGGGCTGCGCTTTCCCCTCATTTTGGGAGTTGTCAGGAAATGGAGACACTTCTGCAGTCAGTGATGCAACTCCTGCAGAAGTTGTACCTGTCCCTTTAAAGGAAGATGTCGAGTTAAATGCATTTCCTGATAAAGGTGTGAAGTTATGTAAAATATATAGTGATGATGAAGGTTTATTTTCTGCAACTGGTATTTTTCAAGAAGAACTTTATGACTTGATCAGGAGGTCTGAAGTATTGCATATAAGTAATGTGGATTTCTGTGAAATGTCTGAGGATGTCAACACATTTTCTTTGCAGGCTGTGACTGGGAAAGATGCTCCCCCTGTTGGTAAAAATGTGTATGGTATAAAAATACTGATTGATGTTGAAAGTTCACAGCTGAGGGAACCCACTGTGGAAAATGTGCAAGGAAATGTTGCAGTCCTATAGTATGTACCACACGTACCAGAGGAGAATGTGCAGTCTCCCCAGTGTTCTATGGTTAATAAGGAAATATCCAAGGTAGGGATTAGCTCATGTGTGGACCCAGAGGTCAGAGTTGATAATGACCCGAGCAGTATATATATGACTTATGTGCTGTAACCAATAGCAACTCAGAGAGGGAAGCTACCATGTCAAGGTCTTGCGAAATTAAGGTAGTTTCTAGTAGCGACCAGATGACAATTATACCTGACGTGACGAGAGTTAAGTGGGGGAACATCAGCATAGGGTCTGAGACTTATACCCAGGCAGTGGAGGACTTCCTGGCAGGTCTGACCAACCAAAAAGAGCATGTAGAAGAGCATGACCGACTGCTGGCAAAGGCTCATTACCAGCTGGGCCTGGCAGGTCAGTACAGCGGCAAACTTGAAGATGATTTCGCTCGCTCCGCACAGACCCTAGATACACTAGAGAAGGGAATAGCTGTTCTCGAGGAGCAACTGAAGAAGGCTCCAGAAGAGTCAAAGGAGGAGACTCAGAAAAGAGATGAATGAACTAAAGGATCTAGAGTCACAAATAGAAGCGGAAATTCTCCAACTTCAAGAGGAACTTGCAGCTTCTGAGCGATCCAGACGTCATGCCGAGCAGGAAAGAGATGAGCTGGCTGATGAGGTCTCAAACAGCATCTCAGGAAAATCTGCTCTCTTGGAGGAGAAAAGACATTTGGAAGCCAGGATTGCTCAACTTGATCAAGAGTTGCGTGATCGGATAGTGGACCTGGACCACCAGAGACAAATTGTGTCTAAGTTGGAGAAGAAACAGAAGAAGTTTGACCAGCCCCTGGCTGAAAAGAAAAACACCATGGCCCGGTATGCTGAAGAACGTGACCGAGAGGAGACTGATGCTCGGGAGAAGGAGACCAAGGCCCTCTCCTTGGCTAGAGCCCTTGAAGAAGCGCTTGAGGAGCGAGATGAATTTGAGAGGCTGAACAAGCAACTCAGAGCAGAGATGGAAGATCTTATGAACTCAAATGATGACGTCGGGAAGAATGCTCTACTAGTTGGAGAAGTCTAAGCGTGCTCTCAAGCAACAGGTGAAAGAAATGAGGACTAAACTTGAAGAGTTAGAGGCAAGAGCTTCTCGAGATGACAGGTTGGCTCAATCAAAGGAAAATGAGAAACCTGAAGAGGAGAGTCCAGGGTCTGGAGATGGTGGCGCCGTGGTGCCAGCCGAGGCAGAGAAGATGGCAGATGGTTCTGCGGAACCAGGTAATGTGGCTGATATGGATGCTGAATGCAAGAGACTTGTGGTAGTGAGTAGCCATGACCTGGTCACGAAAGACATTCCCTCTGCTGTCAATGTCTTCCAGAAAGCCAGCGGTCTGCTGGGGAAGAAATACGAAGAGGTGAACGATCAGTTTGTGGTTCCTGTCTATTACAATGATCTGACTCTCCTGAATCCTGCCCGAAAAGAGAACAATATCCTGGGTGAGCCTATGGAGAAAATGCCAGAAGATGAAGAGTCTGATAAGGACCCCAGTATCCTCAGTCTATCTAACCTTGATCACAAAGAAAAGGAGGAATTGGGAGTGCCGGTATATATATCCTATCCTATCTGAGAGGGGTGAGAAAAACATATTAAATAAAATGTAGACTCCAAGAAGACAAAGGCTGAAGAAGCAAATGCCGATGTGTTGGAGTGGGAGAAATCCTCAGATGCTGCAGAGCCCAAGGAAGAGGCAGAAGGAGAGTCTGTCAAAGTGGGAAAAGCCACTGAAGAAGCAAAGGTCTCTGAAACTGCCGCCAAACTTGAGAAAACCACTGCTGAAGAGAAGGAAGTTCGGGGAAATGGAATTTTTTATCGTTCCAGAACTAGCAAATCTGGAAGCAGAAATGCTGGAAAAACTGTAAAAAGAAAGATGCAATCTTTTGATGAAAAAAAGAAACAAAGAGAGTGAGATCAGAGATTGTGAGAGTGTATCATCATAGCTCATAAAATAATAAAATTACTGGGGAGAAAGTCAATATTAGTGATAAACCAAGCTCTCCTGGCCTGGGCATGGCAGAATAAGGGGAAAATGGTGATACTGACCACATATTCCAGGGGGAACATTGAGCCAAATGGTTATAGGATAAGGCGGGTGCCCTGTCGCGAGCATCTGGTTGGTGCAAGTGTACACTCCCACAGGTTTGAACAAAGGGGGGAGGGTATGAGGTGATGTGAGTGCTAAAGTGTATAAGGAAGTCCCAGAAGAGGGGTATATCTCACCCAGGTTCCTCAACTGGGTGAGGTAAGTAAAGTTCCAGAGTGGTGCTGGCTTCAGCAAGGCATAGTTGCTGGAGCTATTTTGTCTAGTATTTAAGGACTGGGTTTTACTTGGATTGGGAGGTAGATTGGTAGTGGGATCTCCCAATCCACCCCTCTCATTCCAGGGCAGGTTTTCCCTAGCATGAGGGATTCCCAGGTGTAATCCACCTAGGATCATTACTAGGAAGTAAAAGCCCATCCCAGACTTTCAGTCTGGGGAGTGTTTTGTAAAGCAGAGTCCTGGTGAGGCTCTGTGTGAGTGGTCTCAGCCGGGTTGGCTGAGGGGCCACAAGGCTAGGTGATAGCCTGAAGTTTGGGGGACCCAGCGACGCCTGCTGGAGCGACAGTCGCACAGCCAGAGTCGGCAGGACTACTGGGCCACACTCCCCCAAAAAGGTATTGGACTTGTTACAGCCTGGAGGCTGCAGGGCTGTTAGGCTGAGAAAGTCACATGTGACTACCATATGTGAATGGTGCTCTACAAGAGAGGTAGGGACGTTTATGTGTTTAGGTAGAGCCCAGACGGGCAGGCTTTTATTTTATACTGTTTTTGTTATTGGTGCTTTTGTCACATCAAAGCATAGTTTTGATATGAAAATATGTGGTCTGAGAGGAAGTCTGTGACGGTGACCCCTAAGAGTAGACGATCTCTTACAATATATATTGAAAGAAGGTACAAGAAATCATCGTGGATGATAGGTACGTGTAACCGAGGTTTCTGGCCTCAGTGAAGTAAGAGCCGGTTTTTATGTGTCAGCAGCAGTTGCTGTTTGACACCTTGGCATGGCTGTAATAGCTGATCCAGGACAGCTCTTACTGGGAGTAGTCAAAGTGCTGGGTGGGTGACTACTCCCCACGTTCCAGGCTGGGTTTTGCCATGCATAAAACCAGCCACACTGCCAGGTGGAGAGGATTACCTCAGTCTGACAGTGGAGCTCAGGAGGTCTGTGTGCTGGGATCTTAGACCTGTGCTTGGCTGGAGAGCGGAGATCCGTGTGTCTAGGGAACAGGCCGCCTAAAGCCTGAATTTGAACTTTCTGAGGCAGAACTGCCACCAAGGGGACTTTTGTTTTATTAACTTGCCATTGGGTGTGAAGTAACACCAACACTGCAAAAGTGCCGTTTTGTTTCTGGCATCATGTGTAAATAAACACTGAAGTTTGAATTACGAACTTGTATTTTGCCTCTGTACTGCGCCCGCTTATCCTAACTACCAGAACTAATCCCCTATATATATATATATATATATATATATATATACAGTACAGTCCAAAAGTTTGGACACACCTTCTCATTCAAAGAGTTTTCTTTATTTTCATGACTATGAAGGCATCAAAACTATGAATTAACACATGTGGAATTATATACATAACAAACAAGTGTGAAACAACTGAAAATATGTCATATTCTAGGTTCTTCAAAGTAGCCCCCTTTTGCTTTAATTACTGCTTTGCACACTCTTGACATTCTCTTGATGAGCTTTGTGGCGAAACCAACCTCGCCACTGGGTTTTGGAGAGGCCTGTTTACCAGCCTCTTGCCTCAGGATTATGGCCCATACTAACTTTAAAGGAGAAGACAGACCGGCCACACAGCTTAAATCTGTCTTTGGAATGGTATTTTGTTATGTGAGGGTACCCAGTAGGGCTGCACGATATGGGAATTTTGTGCGATTGCGATTAGAGCCCTAAAAATTGCGATAACGATGTGCGATGCGATATTTTAAGGGAATTGTGCTAGAGGTCTATTTGCTTGGATTTTCCCATATGAGCCGCTGACGCGGCTGGGTATGACATAGTTATGGGGGATCTGTGGATGGCGCTGTTATGTGGGGGATCTGTGGATGACGCTGTTATGTGGGAGATCTGTGGATGACGCTGTTATGGGGGATCTGTGGAGGACGCTGTTATGCGGGAGATCTGTGGAGGACGCTGTTATGTGGGGGATCTGTGGATGGCGCTGTTATGTGGGGGATCTGTGGATGGCGCTGTTATGTGGGGGATCTGTGGATGGTGCTGTTATGTGGGGGATCTGTGGATGGCGCTGTTATGTGGGGGATCTGTGGATGGCGCTGTTATGTGGGGGATCTGTGGATGGCGCTGTTATGTGGGGGATCTGTGGATGGCGCTGTTATGTGGGGGATCTGTGGATGACGCTGTTATGTGGGGGATCTGTGGATGACGCTGTTATGTGGGGGATCTGTGGATGACGCTGTTATGTGGGGATCTGTGGATGGCGCTGTTATGTGGGGGATCTGTGGATGGCGCTGTTATGTGGGGGATCTGTGGATGGCGCTGTTATGTGGGGGATCTGTGGATGGCGCTGTTATGTGGGGGATCTGTGGATGGCGCTGTTATGTGGGGGATCTGTGAATGGCGCTGTTATGTGGGGGATCTGTGGATGGCGCTGTTATGTGGGGGATCTGTGGAGGTGTAGATCTGCGGAGGACGCTGTTATGTGGGAGATCTGCGGAGGACGCTGTTATGGGGGACCTGCGGAGGGCACTGTTATGGGGGACCTGCGGAGGGCACTGTTATGGGGGACCTGCGGAGGGCACTGTTATGGGGGACCTGCGGAGGGCACTGTTATGGGGGACCTGCGGAGGGCACTGTTATGGGGGACCTGCGGAGGGCACTGTTATGGGGGACCTGCGGAGGGCACTGTTATGGGGGACCTGCGGAGGGCACTGTTATGGGGGACCTGCAGAGGGCACTGTTATGCGGAATGTGTGCTATGACCCATGGGGCCACGAGGGGGGCCAGCATAAGACACACATATATCATCTTATGCTGGTCCCCCTCATGGCCCCATGTGTCCCTTCATGTGTTAACTCTCCTATTCATAAAATGGCCAGCCTCTGTACTTTCACAGTTTCACTATGGACTCACACTGCAGAGAGCGAGCCGGCCGGCACGTGACTGACGTCACTGTCACGCTCCTCCCACTTAATTCATGAAGCAGGAGCGTGACTAAGTGACGTCAGTCACGCGCCGGCCGGCTGCCTCGCCTGCTCCCGCTCGTTGCTGCAGTGCATTCATTGTGAAAGTAAGTACAGAGGCTGGACCTGTTATCAATAGGACAGAGGACTTTTTTTATCAATAGGGGCCCCTTCATATATAATAATCGCGGCATTTTCGGCTCGGCCGAATCGCCAAACCGCATTTGCCGATTATCGCGGTTCGATTACTTTTGCGATATATCGTGCAGCCCTAGTACCCAGATAGCTAATTTTATTGTATTCGTGTATTCTGAGTGCCATTCACCTAATGATATGCACTCAGACTTGAGCTATCTGGGGCTATGTTAAATGTCTGTGTTTGCTGTTGGGGTGTGATATTGGGTGTTTGGGTGGTGATTTCTGTCTTGTTGTCTCCACATGTGTATTGGCGATTTCCCTTTGTCCTGAGAGATAATTGAATTGCTCCTCGGGTGTCTCCAGGGCAGAGAGGAGGAAACCATGATGCATTGTGGGGATGTGTTGTGTCTGTGTATCCTGAGTGCTACGTATCTGTCCTGTGTCACAGTCTTCCTTCTGGTCCCCTAGGGGCGTGTCCACCAGATGGGGACCTGCATAAATACGGGCGGTAGCCCTCAATAAAGTGTTCCTGTTTTATACCTTCATGAAGTTTTGGCTCATGTTTGGGGGATGGAATAACTACACTCTTGGGGATTGCTATATCACAATACTCCCCTGAGTATAAGCTCTTGTACGAGCTTGCTCCTGGTTCCTGTCTCTGGATTTAGGAGAGGTTCACCCACTGGAGCCTGGAGCCTTGTCGTAGGTCCAGGGTGTGTAGGAGACGGCGAGACCTCCACCAAGCTTCGGCGGTTCGTGGGGTCTGCAGTGCTGACGGTGTCAAGTGGAGTGTTTGGAGTCCTCTGGAAGCACTAGGAGCATCTATCGACGGAGGTACCCGGTCGGGGTGCTAGGCGTTCCGTTACAAGCTTCAAGAGGTAGTCATCTAAAATGGTCTTCCAACAGTCTTGAAGGAGCTCCCAGAGATGCTTAGCACTTGTTGCCCATTTTGCCTTCACTCTGCGGTCCAGCTCACCCCAAACCATCTCGATTGGGTTCAGGTCCGGTGACTGTGGAGGCCAGGTCATCTGGCGCAGCACCCCATCACTCTCCTTCATGGTCAAATAGCCCTTACTTTCAAAGTTTTCCCAATTTTTCGGCTGACTGACTGACCTTCATTTCTTAAAGTAATGATGGCCACTCGTTTTTCTTTACTTAGCTGCTTTTTTCTTGCCATAATACAAATTCTAACAGTCTATTCAGTAGGACTATCAGCTGTGTATCCACCTGACTTCTCCTCAACGCCACTGATGGTCCCAACCCCATTTATAAGGCAAGAAATCCCACTTATTAAACCTGACAGGGCACACATGTGAAGTGAAAACCATTTCAGGGGACTACCTCTTGAAGCTCATCAAGAGAATGCCAAGAGTGTGCAAAGCAGTAATCAAAGCAAAAGGTGGCTACTTTGAAGAACCTAGAATATGACATATTTTCATTTGTTTCACACTTGTTTGTTATGTATATAATTCCACATGTGTTAATTCATAGTTTTGATGCCTTCAGTGTGAATCTACAATTTTCATAGTCATGAAAATAAAGAAAACTCTTTGAATGAGAAGGTGTGTCCAAACTTTTGGTCTGTACTGTGTATATATATATATATATATATATATATACACTGTGTATGTGTATATATATATATATATATATATATATATAGTTATTACCAGAGAGAATCCCCTATATATATATATATATATATATATATATTTAGTTATTACTATTGAGGTTAAAGATTTTAAACAGTATTTTGCTGTAAATTTGGGTTAGTGGACTAAATATCAGTGTAACAGATCTACCCGACTTGGGTTTACCAGGACTTAGATCTTAATGACCTATTCTCACGGGTAGGTTATCAATATCACTTCGGTGAGGTCTGACACCTGGCAACCTCTCCCCTCCCTGATCAGCTGGTGCTGTAACCTATACAGTGAACGGAGGTGGAAGTGGAAGGATCCGCCCTCTGTGTAGTTTCCAAAGTTGGCATACTGAAGCTCAGTTCCCATTCAAATGAATAGGAACTGAGTTGCAGTACCTCAACACACCCACTATACAGTGAAAACATTTTGTGCTTCAGGCTCTGTCCACTGTATAGGTTTCGGCTTCATTGGCTGCCAAAAGCAACTGATCAATGAAGGTGCTGGGTGTCAGACCTCCACTGATCTGATGTTGATAACCTAACTTGAAAATAGGTCATCAATAGTGTTGGGCGAGCATGCTCGGCCGAACACCAGTTCGCCTCGAGCATTGCTATGCTAGGCTGAATAGCGCGATGCTCGAGTCATTGTATTTAAATCTAATTTAGCTTCTATTTTTGAAAAGTTTCTAGCATTTGAGCTCGCAACCTTCTACAATACAACCAAGAATCTTAACCACTACACTATAGAGCTGCATGGCCAGTTACTATTAAAAATATTATAAATATAAATATAAATAAATAAAAAATAGACTTCTGCTGTATAGGAATACTTACTAGTAGTAAGTATTCCTACAGTATACAGCAGAAGTCTCTTTTTTTTTTTTTTTTGTAACTGGCCATGCAGCTCTTTAGTGTAGTGGTTAACATTCTGGGCTGTAATGTAGAAGGTTGTGAGTTCGAGAACTTTTCAGAAATAGAGGCTAAATTAAATTTATATATATTTTATATTTTTTTCAGTAATTGTAAAAAGTGTGTAATTAAAAAAAAAAAAAATATATATATATATATATATATATAGATAGATAAAATCATACTTCTGGTATACACTGCCTGTCACAAAAAAAAGTTGCCAACAAGAAAAAAAGGGCACACACTCTAATATTTCGTTGGACCGCCTCTAGCTTTGATTACGGCATGCATTCGCTGTGGCGTTGTTTCTATAAGCTTCTGCAATGTCACAAGATTTATTTCCATCTAGTGTTGCATTCATTTTTCACCAAGATCTTGCATTGATGATGGTAGAGTCTGACTGCTGCGCAAAGCCTTCTCCAGCACAATTCAAATATTCTCAATTAGGTTAAGGTCTGGACTCTGTGGTGGCCAATCCATGTGTGAAAATGATGTCTCATGCTCCCTGAACCACTCTTTCACAATTTGAGCCCGATGAATACTGGCCTTGTCATCTTGGAATATGCCCATGCCATCAGGGAAGAAAAAATCCATTGCTGGAATAACCTGGCCATTCAGTATATTCAGGTAATCAGTTGACCTCATTCTTGGAGCACATACTGTTGCTGAGCTGAACCTAGACCTGACCAACTGCAGCAACCCCAGATCATAGCACTGCCCCCACAGGCTTGCACAGTAGGCACTAGGAATGATTGGTGCATCACTTCATCTGCCTCTCTTCTTACCCTGATGCGCCCATCACTCTGGAACAGGGTAAATCTGCACTCGTCAGACCACATGACCTTCTTCCATTGCTCCAGACTCCAATCTTTATGCTCCCTAGCAAATTGAAGCCTTTTTTTATGGTTTGCCTCACTGATTAGTGGTTTTCTTACGGCTACACAGCTGTTCAGTCCCAATCCCTTTAGTTCCCTTTGCATTGTGCGTGTGGAAATGCTCTTACTTTCACTATTAAACATAACCCTGAGTTCTACTGTTTTTCTTCAATTTGATTTCACCAAACGTTTAGGTGATCGTCGATCACGATCATTTAAAATGCAGAAAACAATTTTTCTCCCATAATCTATCCACATTTTTGCTGTCAACAGTGTAATCCATGAATTGTGTGCTCTGCGCTTCAACACCTTGTGTGGTTGTCAGGCCCAGATACAGTTGCAAGAAAAAGTATGTGAACCCTTTGGAATTATATGGATTTCTGCACAAATTGGTCATAAAATATGATCTGATCTTCATCTAAGTCACAACAATAGACAATCACAGTCTGCTTAAACTAATAACACACAAAGAATTAAATGTTACCATGTTTTTATTGAACACACCATGTAAACATTCACAGTGCAGGTGGAAAAAGTATGTGAACCTCTAGACTAATGACATCTCCAAGAGCAAATTGGAGTGAGGTGTCAGCTAACTGGAGTCCAATCAATCAGATGAGCTGCCCTGCCCTATAAAAAACACACCCCAGTTCTGGGTTGGCTTTTCACAAGAAGCATTGCCTGATGAGAATGATGTCTCGCACAAAAGAGCTCTCAGAAGACCTACGGTTAAGAATTGTTGACTTGCATAAATCTGGAAAGGGTTAAAAAAGTATCTCCAAAAGCCTTGCTGTTCATCAGTCCACGGTAAGACAAATCGTCTATAAATGGAGAAAGTTCAGCACTGCTGCTGCTCTCCCTAGGAGTGGCCATCCTGTAAAGATGACTGCAAGAGCACAGCACAGACTGCTCAATGAGGTGAAGAAGAATCCTAGAGTGTCAGCTAAAGACTTACAAAAGTCTCTGGCATATGCTAACATCCCTGTTAGCGCATCTACGATACGTAAAACACTAAACAAGAATGGATTTCATGGGAGGATACCACAGAGGAAGCCACTGCTGTCCAAAAAAAACATTGCTGTACGTTTACAGTTTGCACAAGAGCACCTGGATGTTCCAAAGCAGTACTGGCAAAATATTCTGTGGACAGATGAAACCAAAGTTGAGTTGTTTGGAAAAAACACACAACACTATGTGTGGAGAAAAAGAGGCACAGCACACCAACATCAAAACCTCATCCCAACTGTGTCAGATTCCTGACCTCAACCCGATTGAGATGCTGTGGCAGGACCTCAAGAAAGCAATTCACACCAGACATCCCTAGAATATTGCTGAACTGAAACAGTTCTGTAAAAAGGAATGGTCAAGAATTACTCCTGACCATTGTGCACGTCTGATCTGCAACTACAGGAAACATTTGGTTGAAGTTATTGCGGCCAAAAGACGTTCAAACAGTTATTAAATCCAAGGGTTCACATATTTTTTCCACCTCCACTGTGAATGTTTACATGGTGTGTTCAATAAAACATGGTAACATTTAATTATTTGTGTGTTATTAGTTTAAGCAAACTGTGATTGTCTATTGTTGAAGAAGATCAGATCACATTTTATGACCAATTTGTGCAGAAATCCATATCATTCCAAAGGGTTCACATACTTTCTCTTGCAACTGTATAGTGAAAAATATAAATATAAATAAAAACTAAATCAGAAAACAATGTCTGTACCGCAGATTCCAATAATCTGGGCCTAAAATAGTGTCCATATTCTGTGTGTTTCTGTGACATATACTGACCTGCATCAGAAAACAGTTTCTTTAGGGCAAATTCCAAAAATCTGGGCCTAATATAGTGTCCATATTCTGTGTGTTTCTGTGACATATACTGTCCTACATCCAAAAACTCTTTCTTTAGGGCAAATTCCAAATATCTGGGCCTAATATAGTGTTCATATTCTGTGTGTTTCTGTGACATATACTGTCTTGCATCAGAAAACTCTTTCTTTAGGGCAAATTCCAGTAATCTGGGCCTAATATAGTGTCCATATTCTGTGTGTTTCTGTGACATATACTGTCCTGCATCAGAAAACTGTTTCTTTAGGGCAAATTCCAAAAATCTGGGCCTAATATAGTGTCCATATTCTGTGTGTTTCTGTGACATATACTGTCCTGCATCAGAAAACTCTTTCTTTAGGGCAAATTCCAATAATCTGGGCCTAATATAGTGTCCATATTCTGTGTGTTTCTCTGATATATATATTGTCCTGCATCAGAAAACTCTTTGTTTAGGGCAAATTCGAATAATCTGGGCCTAATATAGTGTCCATATTCTGTGTGTTTCTGTGACATATACTGTCCTTCAGAAAATGGTGTCTTTAGCGGACTGTAAAACAATCTGCGCCACATCTAGTGACAAAACCATTAATATGAAGGTGAGCACTAAGGGACGGGGAAGTGGGCGTGATGCTGATGTGGCATGCAGAGGCCGTAGCCCTGGGCGCAATGAAACTGCCTGCTGCTAGTGCACCAGAAGAAAAAAAAAGAAAAAAACGTACCCAGCTTCATGTCCAATTTAGCTGGGCGGCGCAGGACAACACTGTCCAAGTTGGACCAGTGCAAACAGTTGGTCGGTTGGATAGCTGAAGATAATGCTTCCAGTCGGTTAAGCACCACCCTCTCTTCCGCCAAGAGTCTGGTCAACCAAATCCTCACCCTGATCATCCTTCTTCCCACCATGGAGAGGCTTGCCAAACAAGTTATCCCACACTCAGATATTCCGAGGAGCTCTTTCCAGCGCCACTATTACATTTGGTCCTCGCGCCCAGCAAGCTTGAAGAGGGACCTGAGATATTGTGCCCTGATTCCCAACCTCTTGAGCCTTCACAGTATCAAGAAGATGATGGGGGTGAACAGAAATCAATCGTTCACGAGGTGGATGATGATGAGACACAGTTGTCAATCACTGAGGTTGTGGTTAGGTCAAGTCAGGAGGATGAGCAGAGTGAGGAAGTGGAAGAGGATGTGGTTGACAATGAGGTCACTGAGCCAACATGGGGAGGTGAAAAGCCGAGCGAAGACAGCAGTACAGAGGGGAAGGGATCCGCTGCACTGCAACAGGCTGGAAGAGGCAGTGGGGTTGCAAAAGGGAGAAGTTGGCCCACAACAAACAGGCCCGCAACCGTTACACCGAGCACCCCCATGCATAAATCTACCTTGCCAAGGGGTAGGTGTTCAGCAGTATGGCCCTTTTTTGAGGAAAGTGCAGACGACAAAAGAGTGGTAGTTTGCAACCTGTGCCGTACCAAAATGAGCCGGGTTGTGAACACTAGAACACTAGCAACCCCAGCATGATCCGCCACATGGCATCCAAGCACCCTAACAAGTGGGCCGAACGACTGGGTCCACAATCTGGGTCTGCGGGTCACACCAATGCCTCCTCTTCCCCTGTGTTACGTACTGCTGGACAATCCTCTGTCGAAGGCGCAGGCCCGGATGCCCCTCGCCCTGCACCTGGACATTCGCATAAACCATCAGCAACAACATCCACTTCCCTGCCCCAGCGCAGCATCCAAATGTCCATAACAGTTATTTGAACGCAAGCGCAAATACCCATCCACAGGCCATAGCACTAAATGTGCAACTTTCCAAATTACTGGCCCTTGAAATGTTGCCATTTAGGCTTGTGGACACTGAGGCCTTCCACAGCCTGATGTCGGCGGACGTCCCTCGGTACGCAGTCCCCAGCCACCACTATTTTTCACGGTGTGCCGTGCCCGCCTTACACAGAACATCCCCCGTGCCCTGACCAACGCACTTACTGGGAAGGTCCATTTAACCACGGACACATGGACAAGTGCTGGTGGCCAGGGATGCTACATTTCCCTGACGACACACTGGGTAAATGTTGTGAAGGCCGGGAGTGAGTTGCACCCTGGGAAAGAACAGGTGCTACCCACGCCCAAGATTGTGGGCCCTACGTCCATCAGGGTCTCTACCAGCAGCTACGTTACTGGCTCCAACCCCCACTTCTCCTCCTCCACTTCCACCTCCAGCAGCAGTCAGCCATTAGTCACTAGCTGGAAGCAGTGTAGCACTGCTGTGGGTAAGCATCAACAGGCCGTGCTGAAGTTGATCTGTTTAGGGGACAAACAGCACACTGCCGCAGAGCTGTGGCACGGTATAAGGGACCAGACCGAGCTGTGTCTCTCGCCACTCAACCTATAACCAGGCATGGTTGTGTCTGACAATGGCTGTAACTTGGTGGCGGCTTTGGAGCTCAGCAACCTGACACACATCCCATGCCAAACCCACATCTTAAACTTAGTGGTTCAGCGTTTTATCAAAACCTACCCCAATTTGCCAGAGCTACTAGTGAAGGCGCGCCGAGTGTGTGCCCATTTCCGCAAGTCATCCACAGCTTCAGCCGGTCTGTCAATGCTGCAGCAGCATTTGCGGCTTCCAGCTCACCGACTGTTGTGCGACGTGAGCACACGCTGGAACTCTACGTTCCCCATGTTGGCCAGGCTTTGTGAGCAGCAGAGGGCAGTTGTGGAATACCAGCTGCAACATGGCTGTCGCCTTTCGAGTCAACTGCCACTATTCACAAGCGAGGAGTGGGCATTGATGTCACACTTTTGTGAGGTTTTAAAAAACTTTGATGAATCCACACAGATGGTTAGTGGCGATAAAGCTATTATCAGCGTAACCATCCCACTGCTGTGTCTATTCAAATGATCGCTGCTGACAATTAAGGATGACGCTCTGAATGTGGCAGACGAGGAAATGGGGGAGGACATTACACAGGGTGATAGCCAGCCCACCCTCAGTTCGTCTTCTCAGCGCGAATTGGACCATAAAGAGGAAGAGGAGGAGAAGGAGCTGGAGACAGTTGCCTCTACTACAGAGGGTAGTACCCATGGAACTTTAATTCCATCTGTTCAGAGTGAATGGGCAGAAGAGGAGGAGTTGGATGAGGAGATGGAGAGTCATCCTGATGTCAACATCGACGTCTAACCTGTTGGCACTCTGGCACACATAGCTGACTTCATATTCGGCTGCCTTTCCAACGACCCTCACATTATATGCATTTTTGATAACACGGATTACTGGATGTTCATCCTTCTCGACCCCTGCTACAGAGAGAACTTCTCATCTCTTATTCCTCTGGTGGAGAGGACGAGCAAAATGTTGCAATACCAGAAGATCCTTGTTGGAAAATTGCTCCAAAATTTTCCATCTGACAACGCTGGCGGCAGAGTCCGTACTTCCTTGTCAAACCGAGGAGGGGAGACAAGGGGAACACATAGCAGTTCCAACAGAGGCAGGGCAACACTCTCCAAAGCCTGAGACAGTTTCATGACACCTCGCCAGCACCCTCACCTTGATGTGCGGCCTACTGCCACAAGGAGAGAAAAATTTTGGAAGATGGTGAAGGTCTACATAGCAGACCGTGTCAGCTTCCTTAATGATCCCTCAGTGCCTTACAACTACTGGGTGTCCAAGCTGAACACGTGGCACGAACTGGCGCTCTACACTTTGGAGGTGCTGGCCTGCCCTGCCACCAGCGTTTTGTCTGAGTGGGTATTTAGTGCTGCTGAGTGGGTATTTAGCATCCGGCTGTCAACTAAAAAATGCTGACAGGTTAACTCATATAAAAATGAACAAAGCCTGGATTGACCATGACTTCTCAACTCCACCAGAGGAATGCTGATGAACATAAAGGCACTTTAGATATGTTGTTTTTAATGTAGTTAATAGACTGTATTCCCATGCACCCCTTCCACCACAAACAAGGGTATATGGTTGAATCTTTCTTTTCTCCTCCTCCTCTTCTGTCATATCAACAGGCATTGCTTATTCGTCACTAGAGTTGAGCGAACACCTAGATGTTCAGGTTTCTAGATGTTCGGAAAATAATAGTATTAGCTTTTTCAGATCTGAGTTTTCACGATCGTGAAAACTCAGATCCGACAGTATATTCTAAAACAGAGGCGTTCCCATGGTGATGGGGACGCTTCAAGTTAGAATATACTAAGAACTGTGTACATAACTGCCCCCTTCTGCTTGGCAGCACCCGATCTCTTACAGGGGGCTGTGATCCGCACAATTAACCCCTCAGGTGCCGCACCTGAGGGGTTAATTGTGCGGATCTCAGCCCCCTGTAAGAGATTGGGTGCTGCCAGGTAGCAGGGGCCAGACCCCCCTCCCTCCCCAGCATTAAAATCATTGGTGGCCAGTGCTCCCCCCCCCTATTAAAATCATTGGTGGTTAGTGCGGCCCCCCCTATTAAAATCATTGGTGTCCAGTGCGGCCTCCCCTCCCCCCCCACCCCTAATTAAAATCATTGGTGGCAGTGGCCACAGGTTAACAACCCCCCTCCCCCCATCATTGGTGGCAGCGAAGCGGCAGTTCCGATCGGAGTCCCAGTTTAATCGCTGGGGCTCCGATCGGTTACCATGGCAGCCAGGACGCTACTGCAGTCCTGGCTGCCATGGTTACTTAGCACTTTTAGCAGCATTATACTTACGTGCGCTGTCTGTGGCCAGCCGGGCGCTCCTCCTACTGGTAAGTGACAGGTCTGTGCTATAAGCAATGCGCCGCACAGACCTTTCACTTACTAGTAGGAGGAGCGCCGGCCGGCCACAGACAGCGCATGTAAGTATAATGCTGTTAAAAGTGCTAAGTAATCATGGCAGCCAGGACTGCAGTAGCGTCCTGGCTGCCATGGTAACCGATCGGAGCCCCAGCGATTAAACTGGGACTCCGATCGGAATTGCCGCTCCGCTGCCACCAATGATGGGGGGTGGGGGGGTTGTTAACCAATGATTTTAATTAGGGGGGGAGAGGGGAGGCCGCACTGGACACCAATGATTTTATTACGGGGTGTGTGGGGGGGCCACATTAGCCACCAATGATTTTAATAGGGGGTCGGGGGGCCGCATTAGCCACCAATGATTTTAATAGGGAGGGGGGGTCCGCACTGGACACCAATGATTTTAATACTGAGGAGGGAGGGGGTCTGGCCTCTGCTGCCTGGCAGCACCTGATCTCTTACAGGGGGCTGTGATCCGCACAATTAACCCCTCAGGTGCGGCACCTGAGGGGTAAATTGTGCGGATCACAGCCCCCTGTAAGAGATCAGGTGCTGCCTGGCAGCAGGGGGCCGTTATGTCCACAGTTCTCAGTATATTCTAACTTGAAGCATCCCCATCACTATGGGAATGCCTCTGTGTTAGAATATACTGTCGGATCTGAGTTTTCACAATCTAACTCAAATCCGATGGTATATTCTAACATAGAGGTGTTCCCATGGTGATGGGGACACTTCAAGTTAAAATATACCCTCGGATTGGAGAAAACTCCGATCCAATGGTATATTAATATTACCTGAACACCGAACCCGAACTTTTACTGAAATGTTCGGGTTCGGGTGCCGAACACCGTAAAGTTTGATACGAACCCGAACTTTACAGTTTGGGTTCGCTCAACCCTATTCGTCACATATAATGCCCTCGCATACATGGCCTTCGAATATAATTTTTTAGAGGGTAAGCTCACCAGCAGGCCCTCAGATCAAATTTTTTACAGGGTCCGCTCACAAGCAGGCCCTCACATCAAATTTTTTAGATGGTCCGCTCACAAGCAGGCCCTCACATCAAAATTTTTAGAGGGTCCGCTCACCAGAAGGCCCTCACTGCAAATTTTTTAGAGGGTCCACTCACCAGCAGGCCTTCACATCTAATTTTTACAGGATCCGCTCACCTGCAGGCCCGCAACTCAAATCTTTTACAGGGTCAGCTCACCTGCAGGGCCAAACCTAAAATCTTTTAGAGGGTCAGCTCATCTGCAGGCCCACAACTCAATGTGAATGAGGCCCTCATTTATGTCATATACAGGTTGTATCGGAGTGCCTCTTCCTTGTAATTTTTGGCAGCACTTGCACTTTATATACAGGTAAGTATACAGGAAAGAATGTTTTCATGTCACACACCGATGGAGAAGGCCACTTTTACTTATTCAGGCCCCAGCACCCAGACAGAGGAGAGAGGTCCCATAGCAGAGAATCAGGCTTCATGTCACCCACCGATGGAGAAGGCCACTTTTACTTATTTAGGCCCCAGCACCCAGACAGATGAGAGAGGTCGCATAGCAGAGAATCAGGTTTCATGTCACCCACCATTGGAACAGGCCAGTTTACGATATTTAGGCCCCTGGCACCCAGACGGAGGAGAGAGGTTCATTCAACTTTGGGTTGCCCCGCAATATAATGGTAAAATTAAAAAAAAAAAATTAAATGAAGAAGTGCCCTGGAGTACAAGAATATATGGTTAAGGGGAGATAGTTATAAATGTCTAATCTGCACAAGGGATGGACAGGTCATGTGGAATCCATGCCTGGTTCATTTTTATGAACGTCAGCTTGTCCACATTGGCTGTGGACAGGCGGCTGCGTTTGTCTGTAATGACGCCCCCTGCTGTGCTGAATACACGTTCAGACAAAATGCTGGCCGCCGGGCAGGCCAGCACCTCCAAGCTCTGGCCACGTGGACAATTTGGAGACCAAGAAGTTGAAAGGGGCTGAACCATCAGTCAGTACGTGGAGGGGTGTGCACACGTACTGTTCCATCATGTTAGTGAAATGCTGCCTCCTGCTAACACGTTCCGTATCAGGTGGTGGTGCAGTTAGCTGTGGCGTGGTGACAAAACATGCTAACCCTGCCCTCAGAGGAGCTGGCCGTGACACAGCTGCGTTGGCTACCTCTTGCTCCTCCTCTGCCTTCGCCTTGGGCTTCCACTTGTTCCCCTGTGACATTTGGGAATGCTCTCAGTAGCGCGTCTACCAACGTGCGCTTGTACTCGCGCATCTTCCTATCACGCTCCAGTGCAGGAAGTAAGGTGGACACATTGTCTTTGTACCGGGGATCCAGCAGGGTGGCAACCCAGTAGTCCGCACACGTTAAAATGTGGGCAACTCTGCTGTCGTTGCGCAGGCACTGCAGCATGCAGTCGCTCATGTGTGCCAGGCTGCCCAGAGGTAAGGACAAGCTGTCCTCTGTGGAAGGCGTATCATCCTCCGTTTCCCCCCAGCCACGCACCAGTGATGGGCCCGAGCTGCGTTGGGTGCCACCTCGCTGTGAACATGCTTCATCCTCATCCTCCTCCTCCACCTACTCCTCATCCTCGTCCTCCAGTAGTGGGCCCTGGCTGGCCACATTTGTACCTGGCCTCTGCTGTTGCAAAAAACCTCCCTCTGAGTCACTTCTAAGAGACTGGCCTGAAAGTGCTAAAAATGACCCCTCTTCCTCCTCCTCCTGGGCCACCTCCTCTTCCATCATCGCCCTAAGTGTTTTCTCAAGAAGACATAGAAGTGGTATTGTAACGCTGATAACGGCATCATCGCCACTGGCCATGTTGGTGGAGTACTCGAAACAGCGCAATAGGGCACACAGGTCTTGCATGGAGGCCCAGTCATTGGTGGTGAAGTGGTGCTGTTCCGCAGTGCGACTGACCCGTGCGTTCTGCAGCTGAAACTCCACTATGGCCTGCTGCTGCTCGCACAGTCTGTCCAGCATGTGCAAGGTGGAGTTCCACCTGGTGGGCACGTCGCATATGAGGCGGTGAGCGGGAAGGCCGAAGTTACTCTGTAGCGCAGACAGGCGAGCAGCGGCAGGATGTGAACGCCGGAAGCGCGCACAGACAGCCCGCACTTTATGTAGCAGCTCTGACATGTCGGGGTAGTTGTGAATGAACTTCTGCACCACCAAATTCAGCACATGCGCCAGGCAAGGGATGACGAGATTTCGCCCATTATCGCACACCACCAGGCCGGTCTTGAGGCTCACCGGCAGCAACCACTCGTCAGTCTGTTGTTCAATACCCCGTCACAACTCCTGCGCGGTGTGGGGCCTGTCCCCCAAACATATGAGTTTCAGAATGGCCTGCTGACGTTTACCACGGGCTGTGCTGAAGTTGGTGGTGAAGATGTGTGGCTGACTGGATGAGCAGGTGGAAGAAGAGGAGGAGGAAGCCGAGTAGGAGGAGGAGGCTACAGGAGGCAAAGAATGTTGCCCTGCGATCCTTGGCGGCGGAAGGACGTGCACCAAAGAACTCTCCGCCTGGGGCCCAGCCGCCACTACATTTACCCAGTGTGCAGATAGGGAGATATAGTGTCCCTTGCCGTGCTTACTGGTCCACGTATCTGTGGTTAGGTGGACTTTGCCACAGATGGCGTTGCACAGTGCACACTTGATTTTATAGGATACTTGGTTGTGCAGGGAAGGCACGGCTCTCTTGGAGAAGTAGTGGCAGCTGGGAACAACATACTGTGGGACAGCCATCGCCATCAGCTGTTTGAAGCTGTCTGTGTTCACCAGCCTGAATGACAGCATTTCATAGGCCAGTAGTTTAGAAATGCTGGCATTCAGGGCCAGGGATCGAGGGTGGCTAGATGGGAATTTGCGCTTTCTCTCCAATGTTTGTGAGATGGAGATCTGAACGCTGCCGTGTGACATAGTGGAGATGCTTGGTGACGGAGGTGGTGGTGTTGGTGGTACATCCTCTGTTTGCTAGGCGGCAGGTGCCAACGTTCCTCCCGAGGCAGAGGAAGAGGCCGAGGCAGCAGCAGAAGAGGGAGCAGGTGGAGCCTGAGTGAGTTCCTTGTTTTTAAGGTGTTTACTCCACTGCAGTTCATGCTTTGCATGCAGATGCCTGGTCATGCAGGTCAGAACGTTAATGCCTCGCTTCAGGCTCTGATGGCACAGCGTGCAAACCACTCGGGTCTTGTCGTCAGCACATTGTTTGAAGAACTGCTACGCCAGGGAACTTCTTGAAGCTGCCTTTGGGGTGCTCGGTCCCAGGTGGCGGTGGCCAGTAGCAGGCGAACTCTCTTGGCGGCGGGTGTTCTGCTTTTTCTCCCTGCTCCCTCTTTTGCTACGCTGTTGGCTCGGTCTCACCACTGCCTCTTCCTCTGAACTCTGAAAGTCAGTGGCACGACCTTCATTCCATGTGGGGTCTATGACCTCATTGTCCCCTGCATCGTCTTCCACCAAGTCTTCCTCCCTAACCTCCTGTTCAGTCTGCACACTGCAGAAAGATGCAGCAGTTGGAACCTGTGTTTCGTCATCATCATAGACGTGCTGACTCTGATGAGGTGGTATTCCCATGTCCTCATCATCAGGAAACATAAGTGGTTGTGCGTCAGTGCATTCTATGTCTTCCACCGCTGGGGAAGGGCTAGGTGGATGCCCTTGGGAAACCCTGCCAGCAGAGTCTTTAAACAGCATAAGAGACTGCTGCATAACTTGAGGCTCAGACAGTTTCCCTGATATGCATGGGGGTGATGTGACAAACTGATTGGCTTGGTTTTCAGGCGCCATCTGTGCGCTTTCTGCAGAAGACTGGGTGGGAGATAATGTTGTGAATGTGCTGGATCCACTGTCGGCCACCCAATTGACTAATGCCTGTACCTGCTCAGGCCTTACCATCCTTAGAACGGCATTGGGCCCCACCAAATATCACTGTAAATTCTGGCGGGTACAGGGACCTGAGGTAGTTGGTTCACTAGGACGTGTGGCTGTGGCAGAACGGCCACATCCTCTCCCAGCACCAGAGGGTCCACTAACACCACCACGACCATGTCTGCGTCCCTTACTAGATGTTTTCCTCATTGTTACCGTTCACCACAATAAGAAAAAAATTATTTGGCCCAATCTATTGAATTCAAATTCAAGCCTTTTTTCACAGGCACCTAACACTATCTGGCTATCTATTTATGTACCGTATTACACTAATACAGGCACAGCAGTAACCACAGATTTAGGGGAATATCAATTGTAGGCCTAGTATTTAGGCCCTGGATGAAAGGTATCCTTTTACGGACAGAATTACACTTGGAAATGCACAGTAGCGTGTGAAAAAATATATAGGATTATGCTTTGAGCACTTGTATTTTAACACTTAGAGTAATATACTCTTTAACGAAAAGAAATACACTTGGCGATGCACGGTAGCGTGTGAAGTTATTGAGGATGACCCTATCAGCACTTGTATTTACACCTTGAGTGTAATATACCCTTTTACGGACAGAAATACACTATGAGATGCACAATAGTGCGTGCAAATTTAAAGGATTATGCTTTCAGCAATTGTAATTTAACACTTTGTGTAATATGCCCTTTTACGAACAGATTTACACTTGGCCTGCAACAGCAGAAACCACTGATTTAGGGTATTGCTATTTTGGCAATTGAATTTCACCCCAGGAAAAAAGCTATTCTTTGACGGACACTATAAAACTTGTCCTGCCACAGCTGGAACACCAGATTTACGGTATTGCTATTTTGGCAATTGAATTTCAACCCAGAACAAAAGCTATTATTTTACGCACACTATGAAACTTGTCCAGCCACAGCTGAAACCACTGATTTAGGGTATTGCTATTTTGGCAATTGAATTTCACCCCAGAACAAAAGCTATGCTTTGACGGACACTATAAAACTTGTCCTGCCACAGCTGGAACACCAGATTTGGGGTATTGCTATTTTGGCAATTGAATTTCAACCCAGAAAAAAATATATCCTTTGCCAGACAGCAGACAGTATTACACTTGGCTAGCCACAGCTGGAACACCAGATTTAGGGGATTGCTATTTTTGCAAGTGAATTTCACCCCTCAATAAAATATTGAAAATTCTATCCTGAGTTTCTAGGGGTGACAATAAGCACAGCCAAGCCCCTGATGTAGGATATAGCAAAAAAAAAAAAAACTACTATTGATGGATTAACCACCTCAGCTCCCCTAGCTTAAACCCCCTTAATGACCAGACCACTTTTTACAATTCTGCACTACACTACTTTCACGGTTTATTGCTCGGTCCTACAACTTACCACCCAAATGAATTTTACCTCCTTTTCTTCTCACTAATAGAGATTTCATTTGGTGGTATTTCATTGCTGCTGCCATTTTTACTTTTTTTGTTATTAATCGAAATTGACCAAAATTTTTGCAAAAAAATGAATTTTTTTACTTTCTGTTGTAAAATTTTTCAAACATAACTACATTTCTATATAAATTTTTCTCAAAAATGATTGTTCTACATGTCTTTGATAAAAAAAATGCAATAAGTGTATATTTATTGGTTTGCGCAAAAGTTATAGCGTTTACAAACTATGGTACAAAAATGTGAATTTTAATTTCACAGCTTCATCACCAAGATTGACTAAGCATATGGGTACCTTTCCTTTAAGCAGGGTGACCACGCTCCTAGCAGCTAGGACAAGGGGGTGATCCTGAAGATGTAGTGGTTCCACAAGGGCCTGATAATCCTGACCTTGGATACTGATGCAAGCCTTGCACCATATCAGGTGATGCAGGCTGGAGTTTGATAGGTTGAGCATCCTTGATGCGGACACGGCAGATTTCGACCCGTTGATTGCTGAATTTTTGTTGGGCGGCTAGCACTTGAATGGTCTGGTTTGTAACCCATATAAAAATAGAATGACACCGCGCAATGGATTTTCAATTGTTTCCATATTGAAAACCCATTGTGTTTCTTTTTTCGACATATTTATGTAATCTCCTCCCCGTGTATCCATTTTAACTATTTCTAGCCGTGGAAATGAAGATTCCTCAAACTTTCCATTATGCTTTTCTCTAAAATGCCTAGAAAGAGCATGCCCTTCAGATTTTTTGTTCATTTCTTGGGCTAGAAATAGTTAAAATGGATACACGGGGAGGAGATTACATAAAAAATATGTCGAAAAAAGAAACACAATGGATTTTCAATATGGACACATTGGTCCCAAAGGGTTTAAACAAAGAAATCGAGTTAACAAACTATCAGATTTGTGACATTGGAGATAATTAACATCGAAAGCGGAGATAATAAAAGGAGGCTATCGATAGCACCCGAAAGATTCCCTGACGAAGAGCAGTGTACTGCTAGAAACGCGTTGGATGTCTTTTGGCACTTACAGCAGCCTGTAGCTCATAGTGGTGACGTCACCAGCTCCCTTTGCAAGCGTGAGCATGAGTATCAGTGGAGTTTTGCTACCGGCCAGGGCCAACTCCGAACAGCCTTTTACCTGCAAAACCCTCTGCGCACAAGAATCTGTATATTATCGATACCCTGGACAAAGTCATACAGCAAATCCATACATCAGAAACAAGGTAATCTTGACGTTAAGGCTGATGTGGAATGGTACTACAATGTCCTAATATCTGACAGTAAGGGCTATCAGTGATTGGCTGAGCGCGGTGTCATTCTATTTTTATACAATTGATTTGTTAAGTTTTCTGTGGCAGCTATTACGAAGCTGTGTAGACACTGTTGCTTGCTTTGTGTATTTAGCGCCGGTGGTTACTTACTTTCTGGATAATAACCCATTGAGTTGCACGGGGTGCAGACAGTCAGGTTTTCTTTAAGGCTTTCAGCACTTCAGGGTAACAGTTGCCGAGTACATTCATCCCCAGGACCACAGGACAATTGTCATCTTCCGGGAGCTAGATCACGACTACCCCTTGGCATAGGAGTTCGGTATCTTCAATCTGTAAGGTAAGTTCCCAATAACCTAGTATAGGCACCGGTTTGCCATTGGTAGCTATGATGTGGAGCCAAGATTCAGGAGGTTGCGTCAGCTGGGCTTCGTTTCAGCATGTATCAAATGCTGCTTGGCGGATGTTAGTCACTTGAGATCCGGTATCAATAAAAGCAGGACACTTCACTCCGTTGATGTCAACTTCAACCACAGGGCGGGCGCCCACTTATCTAGGCATAAAGGCTGGATCTTTGGGACCTAGTATTCTTCCTCCCAAGGGGCGGTCCTTGTCCTCAGGGGATACCCGTTTAACTGACGGCAGTCCTTTTCAGTGTGTCCATACTTCTGACAATGCAGGCATCAGTGTTTCCTAATGTTTTGATAACCTGGGTCTGACAACCCACCGATTGGCTGGCGCCGATATTCTTGTGGACCGGGTGTAGGGCGGTCTCTGTTTGCAGAAGTCCCTTTCTCCACCTTGGGTTGCTGTTCCAGTCGCTCTAGCTGTTTCCTCATCCTCTCCATATTCTCAGCTAAGAGGGAGACTTGAGTGGTCAGAGCTGCTACGGCATCTGGAACGGGTGCCTGAGCCCCATGCTCAGCTATTCGGCTGTGAGTAGCAGGCCGTTTTGCCCTCTTGTTTTCAGGGGGTTCAGCTTGGTGACTTTCCCCTAGAATGCCTATAGCAAGTTCCTTAAAATCCAAAAATCTGGGTGCTGAGCTGACAGCATCTTCAGCTGACGTTTGAGGGATTATTCAAGGACACCTTTAACCCCTTAAGGACACATGACGTACCGGTACGGCATGTTTCCCGAGTCCTTAAGGACACATGACGTACCGGTACGTCATGTGTTGTTCCAATCACTGCCGGTCGGCCGGCAGTGATCGGAACCCGGTGCCTGCTCAAATCATTGAGCAGGCACCTAGGCTAAATGTGCGGGGGGGTCCCGTGACCCCCCCATGTCTGCGATCGCGGCAAACCGCAGGTCAATTCAGACCTGCGGTTTGCTGCGATTTCTGCAGTTTCTGATCCCCGCGGTCCCTGACCGCGGGGATCAGAAACTTTAGTATTTCTAAAATATATCTGTATCCCCCCTGCACCCCTGCATGATTTTAGCCCGGTGGGAGGTGCAGGGGGAGGGGTGCGGGCGGTGCGGGAGGCGGGCGGTGCGGCAGGCGGGATCGCGATACCCCGCCTGCCTCCCCTTGAATAATCGTTGGCGTCTAGTGGGTATATCTGCGATGCGATGTCAGCCGTTTAACTCTTTCCATACAGCGGTCCGTACGGACCGCTGTATGGAAAAGGTTAACAGCTCAGGGAGCTCCCTCCCTCTCCCATCGGGGGGCTGCTGTGCCTTTGCAGCCCCCCGATGGAGAGGGAGAGAGCCCCCAGACAGCCCCCCGACAGATCCCCTCCTTACCCTTCCCCGTCTGCGCAGTTCTGGCCAGTACTGAGCAGACGGGGAAGGTTCCCATGGCAACAGGACGCCGTCTCAGGCATCCTGCTGTCCATGGTGCTGAACAGATCTGTGCTAAAAGGCATAGATCTGTTCAGACAAAGTGTAAAATACAGTACAGTACAATATATATTGTACTGTACTGTATTATACAGACATCAGACCCACTGGATCTTCAAGAACCAAGTGGGTCTGGGTCAAAAAAAAAGTGAATAAAAGTGAAAATCAAGTAAAAATCAAAAAACACATTTATCACTGATTAAAAATGAAAAAAATAAAATTCCCTACACATGTTTGGTATCGCCGCGTCCGTAACGACCTGATCTATAAAACGGTCATGTTACTTTACCCGAACGGTGAACGCCATAAAAATAAAAAATAAAAAACTATGATAAAATTGAAATTTTGCCCACCTTACTTCCCAAAAAAGGTACTAAAAGTGATCAAAAAAGTCGCATGTACGCCAAAAATTGGAACAATCAAACCGTCATCTCATCCCGCAAAAATCATACCCTACCCAAGATAATCGCCCAAAAACTGAAAAAACTATGGCTCTTAGACTATGGAAAACACTAAAACATGATTTTTTTTTGTTTCAAAAATGAAATTATTGTGTAAAACTTACATAAATAAAAAAAAGTATACATATTAGGTATCGCCGAATCCGTATCGACCGGCTCTATAAAAATATCACATGATATAACCCCTCAGATGACCACCGTAAAAAAATTAAAATAATAACGGTGTAAAAAAATCTATTTTTTGTCATCTTACGTCACAAAAAGTGTAATGGCAAGCAATCAAAAAGTGTAATGGCAAGCAATCTAGGGGTGCATCAGGGGGGCTTCAAATGGGACATGGTGTCAAAAAAACTGTCCAGCAAAATTAGCCCTCCAAAAACCAAACGGCGCACCTTTCCCTCTACGCCCTACTGTGTGCCCGTACAGTAGTTTACGGCCACATATGGGGTGTTTCTGTAAACTACAGAATCAGGGCCATAAATAATGAGTTTTGTTTGGCTGTTAACCCTTGCTTTGTAACTGGAAAAAAAATATTAAAATGGAAAATCTGCCAAAAAAGTGAAATTTTGAAATTGTATCTCTATTTTCCATTAAATCTTGTGCAACACCTAAAGGGTTAACAAAGTTTGTAAAATCAGTTTTGAATACCTTGAGGGGTCTAGTTTCTTAGATGGGGTCACTTTTATGGAGTTTCTACTCTAGGGGGGCATCAGGGGGGCTTCAAATGGGACATGGTGTCAAAAAAACTGTCCAGCAAAATCAGCCCTCCAAAAACCATACGGCGAACCTTTCACTCTACGCCCCGCTGTGTGGCCGTACAGTAGTTTACGGCCACATATGGGTGTTTCTGTAAACAGCAGAGTCAGGGCAATAAAGATACAGTCTTGTTTGGCTGTTAACCCTTGCTTTGTTAGTGGAAAAAATGGGTTAAAATAGAAAATTAGGCAAAAAAATGAAATTCTCAAATTTCATCGCCATTTGCCAATAACTCTTGTGCAACACCTAAAGGGTTAACGACGTATGTAAAATCAGTTTTGAATACCTTGAGGGGTGTAGTTTCTTAGATGGGGTCACTTTTAGGGAGTTTCTCCTCTAGGGGTCCATCAGGGGGCTTCAAATGGGACATGGTGTAACTAAATCAGTCCATAAAAATCAGCCTTCCAAAAACCAAACGGCGCACCTTTCACTCTACGCCCCACTGTGTGGCCGTACAGTAGTTTACGGCCACATATTGGGTGTTTCTGTAAACGGCAGAGTCAGGGCAATAAAGATACAGTCTTGTTTGGCTGTTAACCCTTGCTTTGTTAGTGGAAAAAATGGGTTAAAATGAAAAATTAGACAAAAAAATGAAATTCTCAAATTTCCTCCCCATTTGCCAATAACTCTTGTGCAACACCTAAAGGGTTAACAACGTATGCAAAATCAGTTTTGAATACCTTGAGGGGTGTAGTTTCTTAGATGGGGTCATTTTTGGGTGGTTTCTATTATGTAAGCCTCGCAAAGTGACTTGAGACCTGAACTGGTCCCTAAAAATTGAGTTTTTGTAAATTTCTGAAAAATTTCAAGATTTGCTTCTAAATTTCTAAGCCTTATAACATCCCCAAAAATTTAAATATCATTCCCAAAATAATTCAAACATGAAGTAGACATATGGGGAATGTAAAGTCATCACAATTTTTGGGGGTATTACTATGTATTACAGAAGTAGAGAAACTGAAACTTTGAAATTTGCTAAATTTTTCCAAATTTTTGTAAATTAGGTCTTTTTTTGTGCAAAAAAAATAATTTTTTTGACTTCATTTTACCAGTGTCATGAAGTACAATATGTGATGAAAAAACAATCTCAGAATGGCCTGGATAAGTCAAAGCGTTTTAAAGTTATTAGCACTTAAAGTGACACTGGTCAGATTTGCAAAAAATGGCCTGGTCCTAAGGTGAAAAAGGCTGTGTCCTTAAGGGGTTAATAAACTGCTCCCTGAGGGTTTGATCTTGTCCCTCAGCTTCACGGGGATCAATGTGGATAACCGCCCGCAGTGCTTCTGGCAAAGACAGAGAAAAGTCTCTCAAGGTCTCATTTGACTGCTGCCGCTTTCCAAAGAAACGCATTTTAAGCTCAGTGGCGGTCCTAGTCTCAAAGGTGGTACTGAGTCGGTCTAGGATCTGTTCAGCGGTTTTCCGCTCTGGCCGAGGCCAGGACTTGACCTCCCGGAGTAGAGCTCCCTGTAACTGGCCAATCAGGATTTACACTTTCTGATCCTGTGATAATGGATATAGCTTAAACGTGGCTAGCATTTTATCACGGAATTCCCTGAGTGAATGGGGTTCTCCTGAGTAACTTGGGAGCCAATGTGCCCCAAAATAGTATGGCATAGTAAGAGGCATGATGCAGGTGGATGCCGCTGCTAGTGGTGGATCACTGCGGTCTAAGTGGATGCTATCTTCGTTGTCAGACATGGCCCTTGATACCGAGTACCAGATTGGGGGAATCAGTATTGGCTACAATGCAGCTTAGATGCAGGTTGCTATGGGCGACTTCAGCAGAATTGGTGCGTGGCTCCTTTAAGAGTCGCTGCAGCTGCTCAATTTTGGAAAGTATGGTTGTCTGGCAGACAGATTATAACCCTTAACAGTCTTTAGCAAGGTTATTTTGACAGTAGTACTCACTCAGATCCACAGTTGATGTTTCCCCAACATCCAAGGCAGAAAATACAGTATTTTCCATTTTTCAAGATGGCCGCCGCTTCACTTCCTTTATGGCCAAATGCAGTGTTTTCTCTGTCCTCCTGGGAACTTGTATTCAGCACTTTAGTTCCTGCTGCTGTAGGACTGGTTTCTCTGTGGAGGCGAGCTGTTTGGTTCCCTCCCCTCTGCTGGGTGGATGTATCAAAGATGGCCGATTAACCCCTGCTCTGCCACTGTCCTGCAACTGGTACAAACCCACACTCTTCAGCAGTAAGTACATGCAATAAAAGTCTCTTTTTCTGGGGGTTTGGTGATTATTATAGCCTGTATTATAGGCACAAAGGTAAATCCTGTCCGTGACGCCAGAAATACAATGACCAGGATACGGGTTGGTAATGTTCTGTATTTTTCGTGACGCCAATTGCAGCGTGCACAGGGTACTATCCCAGGGACGTTCCAGATTAGGAATGCCAGAGTGGTGTAATGGCTTACAGTGTCTCTGTAGAGTAGTGGGAATTGTGTCAACGGTGTCTCCTACCTGGGTACGGCTGGACTCCTGGCTCACTTGCAATAAATTTGAGTGTAGTGATAGTAGGAGTAATACAGGAATTTTGCAGCAGAAATGATGTCCAGATCTTTAGATGAAGTTCAAACGTTTCTTTACTTGACATAACTTGTATCAAGCAGCATACAGCTTTGGTCTCTTGGTCCCAGCAGGTTTTAGCAATCATTGGCAGGAATGAATACTTCTGCTTTAAATTTGGAGCTTGCAGGATAAGTCGTCTGCTTAGTAGCGCTGTAATTGCAGCAGGAATTAATCTTCTGCACTTTTCTGTAACTTCTGCTGTACGGGGACAGACTAGCTGAGGAGGAATGGCTTCTCCTAGTCTCTGGACTTAACTCACAGATAGATTCTTAGGGAATGCTTTCTTCCTGGAACCATTCCAGCCTAGATACACTAAACTGGGACTTGTAACTTGCCAAAGTGTTGCTGCCACCTGCTGGTGACCCTGTAAAATTACAAGAACAATGGAATTTAACTTGGTTTTAGATGCACATTTGTAAAGACATAATATAAATTATATCAGATGACAATATACAGGCTCTTAACAGATAGTAGCGGGGTAGAGGCGTGTAGTAACACAACTCTGGGGTGTTACATTGACAATTTCAAGCGCTGCTGCAGCGTTGACAGACCGGCTGAAGCGGTCGATGACTTGCGGAAATGTGCACACACGCGGTGGACCTTCACCAATAGCTCAGGTAAATTAGGGTAGGTTTTGAGAAAACACTGAACCACTAAGTTTAAGACGTAGGCTAGGCATGGCTCCAAAGCCGCCAATTTACGGCCATTATAACACACAACCATGCCTGGTTGTAGGTTGAGTGGCGAGAGCCACTGCTCAGTCTGGTCCCTTATCCCCTGCCACAGCTCTGCGGCGGTGTGCTGTTTGTCCCGTAAGCATATAAGCTTAAGCACAGCGCCACTGCAGTGCTACACTGCTTCCAGCTACCGACTAATGGCTGACGAAGGCACGCCGAAACGCGCGTTGGGGTAGCGCCACCCTGGGTCTCTTTGCACACGGTTTGTTCAGGTGAGCTTCGGTCTCCTGCTGCCCCCCTCTGGCTATATGATCGTGTTGTTCACCCACACTTGGTCTTTTTATGCAACATACTTCCATCTTTACATGTGTTTGCATTTTTTATGCCATTGGGGGTGCATGTGTTGACCCTGCTTTACCTGGCACCTTACGGTTCCATCATTTATTTATTCATTACATGGGTTGGGCATTGTACCCAGCATTTTCTTTTCCCATGTTATATACTACAATATACTTTATTTTTCCATTTGTCCATCCGTGTGTTTCTCCTCCCGGGGTGGCGCTCTTTTTTGTTCTCCGCTCTCATCATCATGTTTTACGGCATCTTATGTATAAGCTTTCTCTATTTTTGTTATTTTTTATCATGTTCTAATAAAATTTATATATTTTTGGTACTATGAGCTCTTTTTCTCTTTGTTTCTGCTGTTTCACTCGGGAGCTTGTACCGAGTTACACTTTTGGTGTATCCCCTGTGGTTGCATTGGGTGGGCACTGTTCCTTACCCGTCCCGGGGATACCCTGGGTCATTTTGCTTGTTTATCTAATGGCTGACTGGTGCTGCACACGGAAAATTTGGAGATGGAAGTGGAGGAGGAGAAGTGGGGGTTGGAGCCACTAAAGTAGGTGCTGGCGGAAACTCTGATCGACGTAGGGCCCGCAATCCTTGGCGTTGGTAGCTCCTGTGCCATCCCAGGGTACGACTCGCTCCCGGCCTCCACCACATTCACCCGGTGTGCCGTCAGGGAAATGTAGTGTCCCTGGCCGAATGCACTTGTCAATGTGTCCGTGGTAGTGATGGAGGAACATCAGCCGGGACGGTTCGTGATCAAATGTTCGCGAACCGCGCATTCGTGGCAGGCCCAATTCACTTTAATGTCAGGCGAACCTGAAAAACCTTTAGGTCATGTTTGCAGCCAGCAAACACTTACTAAAAGTACACAAATAGTACCACAACATGGACAGTGATATACCAGAGGGGAATCATTGGCAAAAATTCCCACAAAAAATATGTATTTTAATCAGGGGACATTTTTATGCGTCTTAAAAGGAAACTCTCAAAAATGTGCCCTGCTGGAGTCTAGAAAAATGTTATTTTCTATCGGTTTGATGTATACAAATGTGCAGCACTGCACACTTTTTATATCCTGCAGAGTCCATTAAAAAGATGCATACGTTAACGTAATTTTTTTTTTCTACCATGGAACTGTATGGTGAACGGCCCCCACTGTACGGCATCAGTCTGAGGCATCTGTTAACGCATACATTTTTGGTATGCATTAAATGGATGGCAAAAATAGGATGTTAACCCAGCCCTAGTGTCAGAATAAGCACCAGTACACAGCAGAGCCCTACCTGGTCCTGGTGGTCCGGGATGAGGACTGTGCTTCCCAAGGATCATTTTCTACTGGGAAATACAGGGCACTGTATAATTCACTAGAATCAATATAATATAAAGATATTATCCCTACCCCCGAATAATAATACAATTAGGTGGTCATTTATTATATAGAAATACGTCATTTATTATATAGAAATATGTTAGGTGTATTTCTGATACAGATTGTGGCGCAAAGGTCCTTAGCATCGCAATCTGCATATTTTTCCCGCTCGGGCCAGGTCTAAAAAAGGATGGCATGGGCATGGAAAGGGATACAGTTATGGCCATCCAGTTATTGGATAAAAACCGCCATACATTTATCCGGATAAAACCTCTGTACAGTGACCCTATAACACCGCCATACAATGAGCGGATAAAAGGGTATAAGAGGGCAAAGTACAGGGAATGACTAGGGGCACTGCACAGGGTGTGGTAAGAGGGAACAATGCAGGGTATAAGGGGGCACAGTACAGGATGAGGGGCACAGTACGGGGTGGGGGCAAAGTCACATGACCCTGTGACATTAGAAGGTCCTTATGGTGAATGTGGTTCATATGCCACCTTAATGAGAGGCAGCAAAGAACTTTGGATTCTGTGGCTGGAGGTCCATTTCCTTTAGCGGTCACAGGATAAAAATGTAACTGTCGGCCAGTATGGGCCCCAAAAATTAGGCAATAGGCATTTACTTGACAGCAAAGAACTTTGGATTCTGTGGCTGGAGGTACATTAGGCGGCCACAGGATAAATATGTAACTGTCGGCCAGTACAGGCCCCAAAAATTAGGCAATAGGCATTCACCTGACAGCAAATAACTTTGGATTCTGTGGCTGGATGTACATTAGGCGGTCACAGGATAAAAATGTAAATGTCGGCCAGTATAGGCCCCAAAAATTAGGCAATAGGCATTCACTTGACAGCAAAGGCCTTTTGTGCCGCTGTATACAGTCATGTGAAAAAATTAGGACACCCTTTGAAAGCATGTGGTTTTTTGTAACATTTTTAATAAATGGTTATTTCATCTCCGTTTCAACAATACAGAGAGATTAAAGTAATCCAACTAAACAAAGAAAACTGAAGAAAAGTCTTTTCAAGATCTTCTGTAAATGTCATTCTACAAAAATGCCTATTCTAACTGAGGAAAAAGATAGGACACCCTCACATGTATTCCCTCTTAAATTGGCTCAGATCTCACACAGGTATATCACACCAGGTGCACATAATTAGTAGATCGTTACTCTGCATGTTGAATGAGGCTTGCCCTATTTAAACCTCAGACATTTAGTTTGGTGTGCTCCTGACTGTTGAAGTGAGAGTGAGCACCATGGTGAGAGCAAAAGAGCTGTCAGAGGACTTCAGAAAAAAGATTGTAGCAGCCTATGAGTCTGGGAAGGGATTTAAAAAGATCTCAAAAGATTTTGAAATCAGCCATTCCACTGTCCGGAAGATAGTCTACAAGTGGAGGGCTTTCAAAACAACTGCCAACATGCCCAGGACTGGTCGCCCCAGCAAGTTCACCCCAAGAGCAGACCGCAAGATGCTAAAAGAGGTATCCAAAAACCCTAAAGTGTCATCTCGAGAACTACAGCAGGCTCTGGCTACTGTTGATGTAGAAGTACATGCCTCTACAATCAGAAAGAGACTGTACAAGTTTAACTTGCATGGGAGGTGTGCAAGGAGGAAACCTTTGCTTTCCAAGAGAAACATCGAGGCCAGACTGACATTTGCCAGCGATAAAGTTGACAAAGACCAAGACTTCTGGAATAATGTTCTTTGGACAGATGAGTCCAAAATTGAATTATTTGGACACAACAGCAGAGGACATGTTTGGCGTAAACCAAACACAGCATTCCAAGAAAAGAACCTCATACCAACTGTGAAGCATGGAGGTGGAAGTGTCATGGTTTGGGGCTGCTTTGCTGCAGCAGGACCTGGTCAGCTCACCATCATAGAATCCACGATGAATTCTACTGTGTATCAGAAGGTGCTTGAAGAACATGTGAGACCATCAGTTAGAAAATTAAAGCTGAAGCGGAACTGGACCATGCAACATGACAATGACCCAAAACATACTAGTAAATCAACCAAAGATTGGCTGAAAAAGAAGAAATGGAGAGTCCTGGAATGGCCAAGTCAAAGTCCAGATTTGAATCCCATTGAGATGCTGTGGGGTGACTTGAAAAGGGCTGTACGTGCAAGAAACCCCTCAAACATCTCACAGCTGAAAAAGTTCTGCATTGAGGAGTGGGGTAAAATTTCCTCAGACCGATGTCGAAGACTGGTAGATGGCTACAAGAACCGTCTCACTGCAGTTATTTCAGCCAAAGGAGGTAACACTCGCTATTAGGGGCAAGGGTGTCCTATCTTTTTCCTCAGTTAGAATAGGCATTTTTGTAGAATGACATTTACAGAAGATCTTGAAAAGACTTTTCTTCAGTTTTCTTTGTTTAGTCGGATTACTTTAATCTCTCTGTATTGTTGAAACGGAGATGAAATAACCATTTATTAAAAATGTTACAAAAAACCACATGCTTTCAAAGGGTGTCCTAATTTTTTCACATGACTGTATATACAGTCAAGTCAATAAATATTGGGACATCGACACAATTCTAACATTTTTGACTCTATACACCACCACAATGGATTTGAAGTGAAACGAACAAGATGTGCTTTAACTGCAGACTGTCAGCTTTAGTTTGAGGGTATTTACATCCAAATCAGGCGAACGGTGTAGGAATTACAGCAAATTGCATATGTGCTTATCACTTGTTAAGGGACCAAAAGTAATGGGACAGAATAATAATTATTCACTTTTTAATACTTGGTTGCAAATCCTTTGCAGTCAATTACAGCCTGGAGTCTGGACCGCATAGACATCACCAGACACTGAGTTTCATCCCTGGTGATGCTCTGCCAGGCCTCTACTGCAACTGTCTTCAGTTCCTGCTTGTTCTTGGGGCATTTTCCCTTCAGTTTTGTCTTCAGCAAGTGAAATGCATGCTCAATCGGATTCAGGTTGTTGTGCATTTTCATTTGTATACAATATTATCTAATGACATTATAATCAAAATGAATGCTCATCTCATTGCCTTTAAGAATAAGATCAGCCTGAACCAAAGTTCTATTATGTGGCAAAAAAAAAAAAAAAGCCAAGATGAGTTCATGGCAAGTTCAGTTTATATAAAAATATAATTGTGAACATAAACGGACATTGTATTTAAAAGTTATTGCTAAAGATATGGGACCATCTGTAAGGAGTGAGTCAACTCCCTAAGACATGTCTGTCTGGAGGGAACAAGGTTACTTGATAAGGTCTCATATCCTTGAGGCACACCTGCTGTATGAGGTTCAATTTATATATTCATAATTATATTATTATATATATCTCTGTATGGTATCTTTAGTTTACAACATATGTTAATCAGTAATTCATATAATGTGTTATCTATGTGTAACAATGTATCGATTTATATATATGTTATACCATGTATTTACCATTTAGAAGGTATTGTAGAAGGTACAGAAATAAGTAAGTTTGTTAATTGGATTTCAAACAATAGTTGTTCATGGATGTAGATAAGTGAAATGTACAAGTTCCGATGCCAAGCATCAAAGCCGCTATATAAAATTTTCATCAAGTCAACCTATATTTCAAAAAGATAGGAGAAGACAGTCAACTCCAACAAGTCCAGGATATAGGTAATTAAAAGTGTCAGGAAAAGACCTTCCTCAATGATTTGTATTAAGGCTGGTTACAGCCTATATTTGTGGGCGGGGCTGCTGACTATATCTTCTCACGCGACCTCACCCTGTGGACGATCGCTTCAGGCAGGCTTTCCTCGGCCCGTTCCGTCACTTCCGGTTTTGCTGCCACGTCACTTCCGGGTAAGGTCTCGGCTCTCTAGGCTTCCCCAGCGGGGGGCAGCGTCCGGCCGGCTCCGGCCAGGCTTCCTCTCCCCTCCAGCTCCGGGGGGAGCCTCCTCACAACCGGTATGTTTCTCTGTCCGCGGCTAGGGTTCGTGGGACCGGCGTCCACTGCACTTCAGGTGGGGCAGACCGTTCCGCTGGGCTGCTATGGTTCGCGTCCCTGCCTCTCCCATCTGCACATTTGGGAATATCTCGTAGCAGCAATAGTTATGCTGAAACCACTGGGTTGTTTTTTTTTTGTACCTTGTATCCGCGACAGGATTGCGGCTCTGGCTGACTGCTGGCTCTGTATTTCTCTGCGATGATGATGGGTAGGTTACTGCTATTTGGGTGACATTGCAATTTTGCAAGAGAATGGGGTTTTATGTAAGTGCACCTTCCTGTCCAGTGTAAAAAAAAAAGAAAAAAAAGGGAAACAGCATGCCCAGCTCTTTTGCCTCGGTATGAATTAGCATTCTACCAAGCAGGCATGTGCATCGCACCGCATTTTATACGGCACGGCCATGTTGTGCTGCCCTCTTATGCCATGTCAGTGACACCTGGTATGCCGCCCTCCTGTGCACAGGTTCATCACACCGCATGTCATCCCGCCCTCCTGTGCACTTGTTGATAGCGCAGTGGTGTGATGCCGCCCTCCTGTGCACACGTGTTCAGTGCCACTATTTTGTGCCACCCTTCTGGGCACATTACACAGCTTAGCGGTGTTGTGCCACCCTCCATGCCCGGGTACCTGGCACAGCTGTCCCGTGCCGCCCTCCCGTGCTCATGCGTGTGGCACCGCCGTGTTATACCGCCCTGACGCATGTATGGGGGTGGGCGGGATAAACCTTAACCGGGCCCTTCCTTTCTCAGGTGGAGATGTTGTTTTCCGGCTGTCTTATGTGCCATTTCGTGCTCAGGGTGTCTTTATGAGCTTGTTGTCTTTACCTAGGTGCCGATAAATTTTTCCAAAATGAACAGGGCTGCAGTACCGCCTGATATCCAGTATCCCCGTTCAGCCAGTCTCCATGGATCGCCCAGGCTCGTTCCGTCTCTGTTATCCTGGATCCCCCAGGTACACGCTGTCTGTCATCCTGGATCGCCCAGGCTCGTTCCGTCTCTGTCATCCTGGATCCCCCAGGTACACGCTGCCTCTGTCATCCTGGATCACCCAGGCTCGTTCTGCCTCTGTCATCCTGGATCGCCCAGGCTTGTTCTGCCTCTGTCATCCTGGATCGCCCAGGCGCGTTCTGCTTCTGTCATCCTGGATCGCCCAGGCGCGTTCTGCCTCTGTCTTCCTGGATCGCCCAGGCCCGTTCTGCCTCTGTCATCCTGGATCGCCCAGGCCCCTTCTGCCTCTGTTATCCTGGATCGCCCAGGCCCCTTCTGCCTCTGTCATCCTGGATCGCCCAGGCCCGTTCTGCCTCTGTCATCCTGGATCGCCCAGGCCCATTCTGCCTCTGTCATCTTTCCTTGCTCCCCGCCCACGGTCCTCCATTCCCTCATCTTCCTTCTCTTCCCGGCTCTCCTAAAGCGGTGTTTATTAAAATAATAAAATCTAGTTGGTACAAGTACTTCTTCAGTACACCGGACCTGGGGGTATCTTCAACTGTAATTAGGTATAATTGCATGTATTGTTTTCTATTTTTATTTATTTTGCAGTACATTCCAGCCAAGAAGCCATGGTTGGCATCAGTTGGCAGGCACGGGGCCGGCCGGCCTGTTTCTCCATTCCGGTGGGAGTGGGCTGGTCCTGCTTCTGCTAGAGGGGGAGTTCAAGTATGGAGACAGAGAGGGGAGGGAGCGTATGCCAGAGCTTCTATCCCTGGGAACAGAAAATTAGGTTAAAAAAAAAAAAAAAAAAGCTTCATGAATGCAGCGGAGAGACCAGACACCGGTGTGATCAGTAAGGTGCTGCCTTGCGGACACTGCTGCGGGGTCAGGGACTGCTGCTCTGATTCCCATTAGTGTTGAGCGCGAATATTCGAATTGCGAATTTTTATCGCGAATATCGCAACTTCGAGAATTCGCGAAGAATAAGAATATTTGCCTCTATATTCGTTAAAACGAAATTTCGTTTCATTTTAAGCTAATAAAATAATAGAAATATAATTTATTAGGCCCAATGCATTTAGAACAACTCACATATTATAAATCACACACAAGCTGTAAGCAAAAGCAGCTAACAGTAGTTTGGATGAGCCAGCTAACCATTACACGAACAGAATTTTTATACGAATTTAATGGTAGCGAATTTTCGCATACAATATAAGAAAGAGTCAAAATTATATGAGTATTGGGAAGAGCCAGCTAACCATTACACGAACAGAATTTTTTTACGAATTTAATGGTAGCGAATTTTCGCATACAATATAAGAAAGAGTCAAAATTATATGAGTAACTGAACGCTTTTTACATGTCAAGTGAATTCTCGGCACGGTTTCTTGTCATGGAACATAACCTAGCCTTTGCCTTTGCGAAAAAAAAACGTCTTTACAACATGCGATCCGCACACAAGCTTTAAGCATTAGCAATAAGCATAGTAATACTTGACTGATGAAATGACTCGAAATTTTTCGAAAATAGTGCTATATACGAAAATCAAGAATATAGCACTATATTCGAAAAATACGAAAAATATGAAAAATACGGCATATTCGTAATATTCTAAAAGACGGAGTTAGAGCAATATTACGAATATTCTAAAAGACGAAGTTAGAGCAGTATTAAGAAATTTCGTAAAATACACATATAGATTGTAATTTAGCTAATATACTGCTAAAGTAATTTTTTTAATAGTGTACATATTTTCCAAAAACTGAAGTTCAGAAGAGGCCAAAAAAATTAGATAAGAAAAAAAAAAAGGATTATAGCACTATATTAGCTAAATTACAATCTATGTGTATTATACGAAATTTCTTAATATTGCTCTAACTTCGTCTTTTAGAATATTCGTAATATTGCTCTAACTCCGTCTTTTAGAATATTACGAATATTCTAAAAGACGAAGTTAGAGCAGTATTAAGAAATTTCGTAAAATACACATATTAGCCTAGCCATAGTCATAGGAACGTTGCCTTATACAGGAAAAAAATTTGTCCGAAAAATGTATTTGCATATTATTCGCGAAAAATAAAATAATTACGAATATTCGATTTCGACGAAAATAATGCAAATATTCATTCGAATATTCGCGAAATATCGCGAAATCGAATATGGTACCTCCCGCTCATCACTAATTCCCATCACCTATACTACCACTAGCCCAGGTTAAGTTTAAGTTGGAACCTCCAGTGGACCCCTATACCCACAGTGCCAATCAATTGCTGCACAATCGCTCTATGCCTCCTCAACTGGGGCCAGAAACTGCACCTTCCACTGCTGCTACCAGATGTAACACAAGTTATCCCCTCTAGTATAGCTAACTCCATGAATGTTGTCTTAGTAGTGGGGTTTTGTTGCCATGCTATTTCCCGGTTCCTAATGTACCATTTTGGGCATCTTTTCTTAAAACAAACAGGGCTGCGGCACTGTCTGATATTCAGTCCTCCCGATCAGCCAAGTAGCTGCTCATCAGCTTCCCGAATTCTTCAGGTATCATGCATACGTCTTCTGTCTGTCTTCCCTGCTTCTTGACATACTCTCACGTCATCTGAGGTCCCCTGGCTCGCCCAGTCTCTGTCATCCTGGTTCGCCCAGGCTCGCTCTGCCTCTGCCATCCAGGATCATCCAGGCTCGCACTGCCTCGGTCGTCCTGGATCGCCCAGGCTCGCGCGGCTCCTGTCGTCCTGGATCGCCCAGGCTCGCGCGGCTCCTGTCATCCTGGATCGCCCAGGCTCGCGCGGCTCCTGTCATCCTGGATCGCCCAGGCTCGCGCGGCTCCTGTCATCCTGGATCGCCCAGGCTCGCGCGGCTCCTGTCATCCTGGATCGCCCAGGCTCGCGCGGCTCCTGTCATCCTGGATCGCCCAGGCTCGCGCGGCTCCTGTCATCCTGGATCGCCCAGGCTCGCTCGGCTCCTGTCATCCTGGATCGCCCAGGCTCGCGCGGCTCCTGTCATCCTGGATCGCCCAGGCTCGCGCGGCTCCTGTCATCCTGGATCGCCCAGGCTCGCGCGGCTCCTGTCATCCTGGATCGCCCAGGCTCGCGCGGCTCCTGTCATCCTGGATCGCCCAGGCTCGCGCGGCTCCTGTCATCCTGGATCGCCCAGGCTCGCGCGGCTCCTGTCATCCTGGATCGCCCAGGCTCGCGCGGCTCCTGTCATCCTGGATCGCCCAGGCTCGCGCGGCTCCTGTCATCCTGGATCGCCCAGGCTCGCGCGGCTCCTGTCATCCTGGATCGCCCAGGCTCGCGCGGCTCCTGTCATCCTGGATCGCCCAGGCTCGCGCGGCTCCTGTCATCCTGGATCGCCCAGGCTCGCGCGGCTCCTGTCATCCTGGATCGCCCAGGCTCGTGCGGCTCCTGTCATCCTGGATCGCCCAGGCTCGCGCGGCTCCTGTCATCCTGGATCGCCCAGGCTCGCGCGGCTCCTGTCATCCTGGATCGCCCAGGCTCGCGCGGCTCCTGTCATCCTGGATCGCCCAGGCTCGCGCGGCTCCTGTCATCCTGGATCGCCCAGGCTCGCGCGGCTCCTGTCATCCTGGATCGCCCAGGCTCGCGCGGCTCCTGTCATCCTGGATCGCCCAGGCTCGCGCGGCTCCTGTCATCCTGGATCGCCCAGGCTCGCGCGGCTCCTGTCATCCTGGATCGCCCAGGCTCGCGCGGCTCCTGTCATCCTGGATCGCCCAGGCTCGCGCGGCTCCTGTCATCCTGGATCGCCCAGGCTCGCGCGGCTCCTGTCATCCTGGATCGCCCAGGCTCACTCCGTTTCGGTTATTCTAGATTGCCCAGGCTCGCTCTGCCTCCGTCATCCTGGATCACCCAGGCTCGCTCTACCTCAGTCTTCCTGGATCGCCCAGGCCCGCTCTACCTCAGTCTTCCTGGATCGCCCAGGCCCACGTTGCCTCTCTCATCCTAGATCGCCCAGGCCCACGTTGCCTCTCTCATCCTGGATCGCCCAGGCCCACGTTGCCTCTCTCATCCTGGATCACCCAAGCCTGCTCTTCCACTGTCATCCTGGACCGTCACTTTACTAAATACCCAGTGCCTTCCTGAAGCGCTCAGGTCATTTAACAGCCCAGCTCCTGCCTGAATCACTCAGGCCCTTGATGCCTCCCGTGTCGTTCAGTTCAATTAACTATTTCCCTCCTACAGCGTGGGTAGTCTTTTTGCCCACTTATTCAGGCCTACCCCGCACTGGCTCAGGGCACAGTTCAGCCAGATAGATCATGGAGGGTGATAGGCATCCCTCCCGACTCTACGCCAATGTACACCTCAGCCCCTGCCACAAGTATTAAGGCTGGTTACAGCCTGTATTTGTGGGCAGGGCTGCTGACTATATCTTCTCACGTGACCTCACCCTGTGGACGGTTGCTTCAGGCCCCACCCTCCCGACCCTTCTTTCTTTTATCCCACTCTCTTGGGTGGCCCACTTATTCAGGCCTACCCTGCACTGGCTCAGGGCACAGTTCAGCCAGATAGATCATGGAGGGTGATAGGCATCCCTCCCGACTCTACGCCAATGTACACCTCAGCCCCTGCCACAAATATAAAAAGGTCAACGAAGTCAAGAGAACATATTATTAGATATTTAATTTTAATACTTAAAAGTTGTGATGTTCATCTACAGTACCGCAGTGCCATCTGGAGGCAGATGGACAATATTATATTATTTCATTTTTTGTTCTATACCATATTAGGAGTTTGATATGACATCATGATGTTATCAGCATGCAAATACACCCACCTTACCTGATTGGGAATCCCTAATCTAAAGGGGATGATTCTTAGATAAGGGGGGAATAATTACTCGTGTGCGGAGTAGCATAAAAAAAGTAAGGAGAGCTAGAGAAAAAGATCCATATATCCATTGATCCATCCATTCATTCAATCAAAAAGAAAAACCTTACCAGAAGAAACTTGGATTATTCTTTTTGGATTACTAGGAAAGTTCTTCAGAACTGGTCCCATCTGAACTCTGTCTACCTTTGACCCGGTAACGTATATTTTGTTTACCACTCATGATATTAATAAGATATTTCTCTATATAGCCAAGAGTTCCCATACTGTGGGAATATATAGTGTTAGGCGCCTCCATAATGCTGATTTTTCTCTTAGCAAAGATGCATATTGTTAATGGAAGATCTGACATTATTTGAAAAGAGGACTAAACCCTTGGAAAGTTATTTTTCTTAGTCTGATTGCCGAGATGAATATTTTATCATATTAATATCATATATTTTTGATTGGTCATAGGAAAACAGAGTCAAGGGATAACAGTTATTTTCCTGTAAATCCGTGTTTTATTGTTATAGCCTGTTTGATAACAGAAGATCCTAAATTTCTCTTGGTATATGAGTCCGTTTGTTAAAAATATGACACTGGTTGTCATAAATCAATAACTCATACTGCGCTGATCAGATAGGGGTGTGTTAACACCACCGTGTGGTACATTTTGGATGTTACGTTGTAACTTCATCATTTGTTTTGCAGTTGTATTGTTTTTATTTTCTTTGTTTTTATAATAAACGATTATATATTTTTACATATACAATTGTCCCTTTGTTTCACTGCTTGCACAAATCAAATTAAGATACTTGATAAAAAGAACTTAGAGGCGTTTTTTATGTCCGCCTGAACTATAATATATTTTTAGATATTTTTTTTTTATCCTCTCTTTTATATGAAGATTCTTTTTCATATAGAAGATATATGACAAGATCAAGTGATTGACTTGGCCATTGCATAACATTCCACTTCTTTCCTTTAAAAACTCTTTGGTTGCTTTTGCAGTATGCTTTGGGTCATTGTCCATCTGCACTGTGAAGCGCCGTCCAATGAGTTCTGAAGCATTTGGCTGAATATGAGCAGATAATATTGCCCGAAACACTTCAGAATTCATCTTGCTGCTTTTGTCAGCAGTCACATCATCAATAAATACAAGAGAACCAGTTATATTGGCAGTCATACATGCCCACACCATGACTCTACCACCACCATACTTCACTGATTAGGTGGTATGTTTAGGATCATGAGCAGTTCCTTTCCTTCTCCGTACTCTTCTCTTCCCATCATTATGGTACAAGTTGATCTTGGTCTCATCTGTCCATAGGATGTTGTTCCAGAACTGTGACGGCTAATTAAAGCTGACAGTCTGCAGTTAAAGCACATCTTGTTCATTTCATTTCAAATCCATTGTGGTGGTGTATAGAGCCAAAAATGTTAGAATTGTGTCGATGTCCCAATATTTATGGACCTGACTGTATTAGGCAAGGAACATTCTTTGTTCTGGGTGGTGGCAGATATATGTGGGCTGGCATGAGGAAATTCATTTACACGTGCTCATCACAGGTGTTAAATTCCTCCGAGATCCATGCCTCATTCATTTTTAAAATGTGAGGTAGTCCACAGTGTCGTGAGCTAGGCGAGTGCGCTAATTGGTCACGATCCCCCCTGCTGTGCTAAACGTCCTTTCGGACAGGACACTCAATGAGGGGCAAGTCAAGAGTTCCATGGAAAATTGTGCCAGCTCTGGCCACAGGTCAAGCCTGCTCACCCAGTAGTTGTCACGGCTGTGTCATGGTCTGGTGTAGTGGACCATGACATTTTTGCCGTGCATGCTTGTTGCTGGTGGCAACATGTTGTTTGCATGTTTTGACACTTCCCCTTTAAGTTGTGTGTCCCTTCCCATCCTGGTGTGTTCGGGGTTGAGATGTGTGCTTGGTGGAGCTGGGTGTGGCCTCTGGCTCTTATATAGTGTTGTGAGCCTGAAGGTCAAGGGGTTGTTTGCCTGTCTATGTGTTGGAGCTCTGCTCCTTTATGGATGTGTCATCTTTCCAGTGTGAGGGCATCCTAGTTGGACATCGTTTTTCTCCCTTGTCTCCTTTCCCTTCCTTATTTGTTATGTTGTTTGGTGTGGTTCATGTTGGGGTTTAGTTGTTTGTCATGTCTGGTGTTCAATGTCAGGTCGGTTTGGTGTTGGGATCTGCATGGATGTTTGATGTTTTCCCCTGTCTGTTGTAATTGAACCATAAGCCTGTATGTAGCGCTGCCTGGAGCTTCCATGCATCTGGTGTTCGCACGGAGGTCCGGATAGATGTTTGGCGCTGTCTTTTCATCTCTGCTGCGGTAGGTAAGTGTTGGTTGTTGCTAGTGTCCTGTTGTTGCACTGTGTACTTACCTGCTGTCCATTTGCTGCATATGGTCTTTTCCCTTCTGTTACTAGGCCTGTGGGAGACTCCAATTTTTCTGTGTCGTGGATGAATCGGCTGTCTCTTATTCCTGACTTCCATATTGCAGGGACCAATAGGGTCAGTAGGGCCCAGGTTCGAGAGTATGAGCCCCCCTACCATCGAGGGCGGCTCATACAGTCAGGAGGTCAGGGATAGGATCAGGGCGGCTCTAGGAGGTGACCTGCTCCCTATCCCTGTTTTCGGGCTTAGTAACAGTTCCCATTATACGGTGGGGGGTTTCCCCCCACTCCCCACCTTGACAGTAGTCAAGGGATTCCTCGCTTCTCAGAGCGTCTACATTGGCGGTTAACCCGATGTAGTCGGACACTTGTCGGTCTAGGCATTCCCTGAGGCTTGATCTGGAGGGCGATTGTCGATGGGTTGGCTGCAAGAATGATCTCATATCCGAAGTGACCAACACATTTTTAAACCGTCCACATTTTGCAGGAGCGGGTAGATTGGTACCCGCATCTGTTTCGCTGTGGGTGGAAATTCCTCTGCCAGTGCCCGCAACAGCAGAATGCAGCATCTCTCTCAGCAAGGCCTGGAAATGCTGCATTCTGACAGCCCTCTGTGATGCTAGTAGCATGTCCGCCATTTTGTGTTTGTACCGGAGGTCTAAGTACGTTGCCACCCAGTACAGGTTCTTGACCTTTATGCTTTAAATACGGGTGTCCCTCTTCAAACACTGGAGCATGAAGGCCCTCATTTGTACTAAATTGGAAGTGGTGGAGTGCCCTGGCTCCTACTCATCGCCACCAGTCTCCTCCCTCCAGCCACGGACAACACCAAGGATCCCCAAAAAGATTAAAGCCTGCTCTTCTTGCGCCTCCTTCTCCTCCTCCCCCCAGCCACCATCCTCTTCTGACTCCTCTTCAGACTCCTGCTGACTTGTCTCAGATGGAGAAGCAGTTGAAGAAGCAGTTAATAAATGTTCCCTTGAATTCATGGAAATTATTGTAGAAGCCAAAAGTAGGAGATTGAAATCTCTGGAAACAGAAATTTCTGTTTTGCAAAGCCAAATTCAGGGTGCTAGTATAGGGGAAGATCTTCAGAAGTTTGAGGAAGATCTTACATCCAACTATACGACCTGGGAAAAAGAAATGACAACACAAAAGATGCAGAAATTTCAGCGAGATGTATCGGATTATAATAATCGCAAAGTCTATAAAGGGCTGCAAGATACAGGAGATAGGGCAATACGACCCCGCAGCTCTTCCATCTCCTCGACAGGTTCAGTATCTGATTCTAATTCCCAGAAGGGGGAATCATCTAATACGTATACAGGACGTACAAGAGGTAACTGGCTAACCCGTAATCAACATGGCAAACGGAAATATGATAAGGCTGACAATAAGATTCCGAAAAAAGGAAAAGAGGACACGCCGCAGGTAATTAATCTTTCTAAGATAGTACTAACTAATGACCAAATTGCGGTTTTAGAAAGAGGATTAACTTTTTGTCCCACTACGGATATAGATGTTTTTACAGCAATAAAAGATACTCACCTATTCGCTAGAAAATTGCTTTTAAGAAAACTACATTGTAAGACACTGTGTGAAGATTGGTTAGTAACAGAGGAAGAAAGAGAGGCACTAAAAATATTGGAAGAATTAGCAGAACAAAATGAAACGGAAGAGAAAAAGGAGGTGAGTTTGTTACCTAAGGGGATTGCAAAAAAATCACAGACATTCCCTCCATTCCACTTATGTCCAGCTATAGACATCTTTGTCAAAATGGTTTGTGAAGATCTGAGCAAAATTAAGAAGGGAAAAAGCTGTAAAAACTTGAGCAAGATGGAATATAAGGCGCTTAAGGAACTAAAAGAAATGGAGGGGGTTGTAATTAAAGCAGCAGATAAGGGAGGGAATATTGTGGTGTGGCCATTAGAAATGTACGAACATCAAGCATTCAAATTACTCAAAGATAGGAACTGCTATAGAGCCTTACCTGATAACCCCCTTGTCTGCTTTCAGAACAAACTTGAGACAATCCTCAATGTGGCAGTGGAAAAGAATGTCATTTCGAAAAAGATCAAAGACAACCTTATGACTCAGCATGCAAAAGTTGCAACCTTCTACATTATCCCAAAAGTTCACAAGAGCAGAACGGATCCACCTGGACGACCTATTGTTGCAGGTAATGACAGCCTCAGTGAAAATATCTGTAGGTTTGTTGATTTTTACCTGAAACAGTTGGTGATCAGTCTTCCTTCCTTCGTACAGGATACTACAGCTGTTTTAAATCGACTTGAAGGAATACAGCTCACTGAAGAGATGATCCTGGTGACGGCGGATGTAGAGTCCCTCTATACAAGTATACGCCATGAGGATGGGCTGCGTGCTACTTTGGACTTCTTAAAAAGTAATAACTTAGAACCCTCTTTTAACCAATTGTTATTACAACTATTGGATTTAATTCTACATCATAATTTCTTCGTCTTCAAGGACAGGCTTTACCTGCAGACACAAGGCGTTGCGATGGGGGCCACTTGTGCCCCATCGTACGCTAATCTGTTCTTGGGAGAGAGAGATCTTCCATGGTGGCCTCCCTGAGTGTATCGATAGGGTCCATAATTGGATTCGATACATCGATGACATACTGTTCATATGGGAGGGCACCATAGAAGATCTCAATATGTTTATGAGCAGTTTAAACAACAATACGTCTAACATTAAGCTCTCCTTTAAAGCAGGACGTGAAATTGACTTTTTGGATATAAAAATCAAGGCCGATGACGAGGGAAAACTGCACACTGAGATATACAGAAAAACAACTGCTGTTAATTCTTTGTTGCATGCTAACTCCGCGCATCCGAGATCCACAATTGATGGGATTCCAAAAGGTCAGTTTATACGACTCAAAAGGATATGTTCGAATGAAATTAATTACCTTGAGGAATCTGAGAAATTAAAACATCGGTTTAAGGAAAGAGGGTACAGCAATAGACAGATAAAAAAGGGAGTCCAAATAGCGAAGACACGCAAAAGGGAAAAACTACTATGCCCGAATGAGGAGAATAAGATCGGAAAAATGACATCCACCTTTAACCAGGACATAAGGTTCATTACCAACTATAATAACCAGTGGAAACACCTACATGAGATTTTAAATAGGCATTGGAGTATTCTTAGGACTGACACAAAGCTAACCAAATGCATCCCAGAGAGACCATTGCTGATGGCAAGACGCTCTAAAAATTTAAAAGACACACTAGTCCGTAGCCATTATACACCTGGGCGAAAAATAGATTCCCGAACAACGATCAAGGGGTCTTATCCTTGTGGCGCATGCAAGGCATGCACCAACATTGATAAGTCGACTCAATTTACAGACTCTGATAAAAGTAAAATCTATGAAATCAGAGAATATATTTCCTGTCTGTCCACTGGGATTATATACTATGCGGTCTGTCCATGTGATAAAATTTATATTGGTCTAACTACAAGAGAGTTTCTCAAAAGGATACGAGAACATGTGCGAGACATAGAAAAGGCCAAAGAGATCATAGACCTTAATGAGTTAAAAACCCTTCCGAAACACTTTAAAATCCACCATCAAAGCAATCCAAGTGGACTACGGTTTAGAGGCATAGATAGAGTACATTTGGGGATCAGAGGGGGCAATTACAGCAAGATTTTGGCCCAGATTGAAACAAGATGGATATTTTGTCTCAAAACCCTGACCCCCAAGGGACTAAATGAAAGTTTTGGTTTTGGTTCCTTTCTCTGAACAGTGGCGTTGATTTAGGGGTGGAATGGTATTTACACCCATTTTTTATCAAAAAAAAATTATTTTTGGATGAGTTTATATGCATATTAATATTTGTTTTATGTCTTTCTAGTTTGCCGACTCATTGTGAATATTGATGCTCTCCATGATCTTTTATCACTTGGAACTTCATATAACATTTGATGATCCATGGTTTTGGAGTCTTAAGTTGTGGTCCTTTTAAATATGTATTTATTAAATCAGTAGTACACTATTAATATAATTATGTATGCACAGTTTTCATTATCAATATATGTTATAATTTAGGCTTCATTAATATTATGCACTGTATAATCATGCACTAATACTTGTGATTTATATATCTAGCACTGTAAATTTATTTCTATAGTAATTTGTATTTTGGTAATAATTAAATTAATATATAATATGTGGTAATCATGGTATTTATGAATTGTGAAAAATAATATATGCACTGTAGGGCAGGAATATTTTATTGTTTATTGTTTATTGTTGCTATACCTAATATTGCACTTGCACTTTTGTATCATATTATGGCAATAATTGTCTTGTGATATGTAATGGACACTATTGGAGTTATCTGTAACATATTGGATCCAAGTATTAGACCTTTCCAAATGCACTGAATAGATACATACAGTGGCGGAAATAATTATTTGACCCCTCACTGATTTTGTAAGTTTGTCCAATGACAAAGAAATGAAAAGTCTCAGAACAGTATCATTTCAATGGTAGGTTTATTGTAACAGTGGCAGATAGCACATCAAAAGGAAAATCGAAAAAATAACTTTAAATAAAAGATAGCAACTGATTTGCATTTCATTGAGTGAAATAAGTATTTGAACCCCTACCAACCATTAAGAGTTCTGGCTCCCACAGAGTGGTTAGACACTTCTACTCAATTAGTCACCCTCATTAAGGACACCTGTCTTAACTAGTCACCTGTATAAAAGACACCTGTCCACAGAATCAATCAATCAAGCAGACTCCAAACTCTCCAACATGGGAAAGACCAAAGAGCTGTCCAAGGATGTCAGAGACAAAATTGTAGACCTGCACAAGGCTGGAATGGGCTACAAAACCATTAGCAAGAAGCTGGGAGAGAAGGTGACAACTGTTGGTGCGATTGTTCGAAAATGGAAGGAGCACAAAATGACCATCAATCGACCTCGCTCTGGGGCTCCACGCAAGATCTCACCTCGTGGGGTGTCAATGGTTCTGAGAAAGGTGACAAAGCATCCTAGAACTACACGGGAGGAGTTAGTTAATGACCTCAAATTAGCAGGGACCACAGTCACCAAGAAAACCATTGGAAACACATTACACCGCAATGGATTAAAATCCTGCAGGGCTCGCAAGGTCCCCCTGCTCAGGAAGGCACATGTGCAGGCCCGTCTGAAGTTTGCCAATGAACACCTGAATGATTCAGAGAGTGACTGGGAGAAGGTGCTGTGGTCTGATGAGACCAAAATAGAGCTCTTTGGCATTAACTCAACTCGCTGTGTTTGGAGGAAGAAAAATGCTGCCTATGACCCCCAAAACACCGTCCCCACCGTCAAGCATGGGGGTGGAAACATTTTGCTTTGGGGGTGTTTTTCTGCTAAGGGCACAGGACAACTTATTCGCATAAACGGGAAAATGGACGGAGCCATGTATCGTGAAATCCTGAGCGACAACCTCCTTCCCTCTGCCAGGAAACTGAAAATGGGTCGTGGATGGGTGTTCCAGCACGACAATGACCCAAAACATACAGCAAAGGCAACAAAGGAGTGGCTCAAGAAGAAGCACATTAAGGTCATGGAGTGGCCTAGTCAGTCTCCGGACCTTAATCCAATCGAAAACCTATGGAGGGAGCTCAAGCTCAGAGTTGCACAGAGACAGCCTCGAAACCTTAGGGATTTAGAGATGATCTGCAAAGAGGAGTGGACCAACATTCCTCCTAAAATGTGCGCAAACTTGGTCATCAATTACAAGAAACGTTTGACCTCTGTGCTTGCAAACAAGGGTTTTTCCACCAAGTATTAAGTCTTTTTTTGTTAGAGGGTTCAAATACTTATTTCACTCAATGAAATGCAAATCAGTTGCTATCTTTTATTTAAAGTTATTTTTTCGATTTTCCTTTTGATGTGCTATCTGCCACTGTTACAATAAACCTACCATTGAAATGATACTGTTCTGAGACTTTTCATTTCTTTGTCATTGGACAAACTTACAAAATCAGTGAGGGGTCAAATAATTATTTCCGCCACTGTATGAATGTTTCTAATGGTTACAACTGTTGCGATTTACCTGCGTCATGTGTGCTCATGTCCGCTCGGTCCGCGCGTCTGCTTCGGCCGTTCCTCTCTAGCGTAGGTCTGGTGGTGGCGATGGCGATCAGCATCATAGCTGTGTGACCGCCCTCTCCTCCATCGGCCTCAGGGGAAGGGCGGAAGCTTCAGGACGTGGCGGACGCTGACTGGCTATGCGCCGCTCTAGTGACGTAGGTTCATGGGATACATCATATGATTGTAATCAGAGCACTTGATAGGTGAGCGGCTGCTTTTTAAATCTTCCCCTTCCCCCTGATTATCAACTCCTCCTGAGGAAGCAAATTGTACGCGAAACGCGCGTTGAGGAGCGCCTTCACCCTGCCAGCAGCCCTTGCTATATCGGTATGTCTTACCTTCATTTTGTGCACCCCTCGGTTTTTTTGACCCATGCGGTTTGAGCCCTGGTAGTGTGGCCATCAGTTGTAAGGGAGGCTCACCAGCATTTGAGATAGGCTTTTGCATTGCATACCCCTTTGTTTGACCATATATTAGGAAATTTTGTTCCATGGATAATAGATTAAGGGGGTATATTATTGAGTATCATTAGGATGGGTGTGCTGACAGGGTGATGCATGACTGTGTTATGTCCCTGCTAATTTATATTTATTTATGTATTGTACAATATGTCATTTTTTAATTGCGATATGAATAAAATTGATCTTTTTATTGGATAATAGTGTGGTTGCACTCCATTTTCGTTTTGTAGTTTTTTGTCTCAGATGGAGTAGCCCCCCTGGGAATTAATTCAGCATTGCGACTTCCCTCATCTTCCAGCTCCTGCTCCTCGACGGCTTGATCAATGACACGACGCAATGCATGCTCCAGAAAGAAGGCGTAAGGTATGAGGTCACTGATGGTGCCCTGGCTGCGACTGACCAGTTTGGAGTTCTCATCAAATGGCCGCAGAAGTCTGCATGCGTTGTGCATGAGCAGCGACTGGTGCGGTGAAAAGAAACCAAGCTCCACAGAACCTGTCCTGCTGCAGAGTTCGTACAGGTAGTCGCTAATGGCACGCTTCTGCTGGAGCAGCCTATCAAGCATATACAAGGTGTAGTTCCAGCGCGTCGGGCAGTCACAAATCAGACGTCTGACATGCAAGTGGTGTCACCGCTGAACGTCAGCAAGGCAAGCCATTGAAGTGTAAGATCTTCTAAAATGGCCAGAGATTTTCCTGGCCTGCCGTAAGACGTCCTGGACCCTGGGGTATTTGGCAACGAATTACTGCACGACTAAGTTCATGACGTGTGTCATTTTGCCCTTTTTTAGCATGCTCAGCAGACTGGAACCATTGTCGCACACCACTTTACCAACTGTCAAATTGAGCGGGGTTAGCCACTGAACAGCTTGTGACCACAGAGCTGAAAGCAGTGCAGGACCGGTGTGGCTTTTGGCTTCCAGGCAGAACAGCCGCAGCACAGCATGGCAACGTCTCACCTGGCACGTCGAATTGGTTCTGGGTATAGATGAGCTGACACCTGGATGTTCGGGTTCGATGGGTTCGGCCGAATTTCACAAAAAAGTTCGAGTTTGGGACCCGAATTTGACCCGAACTCGACCCTGAACCCGAACCCCATTGAAGTCAATGGGTACCCGAACTTTTGAGCACTAAAATGGATCTAAAAACGTCATGGAAAGAGCTAGAGGGCTGCAAATGGCAGCAAAATGTGGATAAGAGTATGGCAAGTGCTCAGCAAACAAATGTGGATGGGAAATGACTTAAAATAACATAAAATACATAAAAATAAAAAATAATAATGTTGATCTTGGAGGACGAGGTCCATATGGAGTAGGAGGTTGAGGAGGCGGTGGATGTGGCGGTGTAGGTGGATGTGGCAGTGTAAATGGAAGCGGTGGTGGAGGATGAGGTAGCCTACACTACTTTTTGGTTTTATATTATTATTTTTTGTTTAAATTAGGGTACACCCCAAAACATTGGGAAAATATAACCTGTGATAACCCCCTTCAGCCGTGCTAAACAAATATTCAGACAATACACTGGCTGCAAGGCAGGCCAGCACCTCCAAGGTGTAAAGTGCAAGCTCAGGCCATATGCCCAATTTGGAGACCCAGATGTTGAAGGGGGCAGACCCATTAGTCAGTACATGTAGGCGTGTGCACACATACTGCCCCACCATTTCGCATGTCCCAGTGATGTCCACGATCCAATTGGATATCTGCTCTATCAACTTTCGATGTTCTTTTCTGCGCCTACCATGTTGATCACGGTTAGCGGCGAATCAGGGTTCCACGCTGGAGAAGGAGCATGAGGAAGTGAGACCACATCCAAGGGAGGTCAATGGCTGCAATGTGATCAAGCTGAAATGTGGGACAAATTATTGAAGCCGAAGCTTCCAAGTAAAGGAGGGGGCGCGCGACAATTACCCACTCCTGATTCGGGGAGGTAGTGACGATAAATAACAATACAGGACTCTTAAGTAGGGTTGAGCGAACAGGAACTGTAAAGTTCGGGTTCGTACCGAACTTTAGGATTTTTGGACCCCGAACCCGAACATTTCAGTAAAAGTTCAGGTTCGGTGATTGGCGCTTTCTTGGCGCTTTTTGAAAGGCTGCAGAGCAGCCAATCAACAAGCGCTTAACTGTCTGACCTTAGAAGTCATCACAGCCATGCCTACTAATGGCATGGCTGTGATTGGCCAGAGCAGCATGTGACCCAGGCTCTATATAAGCTTGAGTCACATATCACTGCACGTGACTCTGCTGTTACAAGTGTAGGCAGAGGATGCTGCTAGACTTGTGATTTCAGGGAGAGAATAGGAGAGAATCTAACTCAGCAATCTACTTAGAAATAGTTGTGTGGGTGCAGGGCACAATCGTTTTACCCTGCCCCGAACCAGTTGACCAAAAAAAAAACAACGTTTATAATTCTATTAGTTAGGTGGGCGGCGGCGGTGGCCATTTTATGCATGCTCAGTGCACCAGCACTGCATCTGAGCTTTTGGGACATTGCAAATCACAATTTTTTTGGGCAATCTACAACATCTGGATTAGTCAGTGTGTAATTTAAGCTAGAAATACACCCATCATTTTCTGGGGTTTTAAAAACACACTTCTTTGTCAGAAAACAGTATTTTCCTGATCTGCAAGTGTGAAAATTCAAGTTTAATATATACAGCTTTCATATTCTGTTACCAAAAAAACTTTTTTTGGGCAATCTACAACATCTGGATTAGTCAGTCTGCAATTTAAGCTAGAGACACACCCATCATTTTCTGGGGATTTAAAAACACACTTTTTTGACAAAAAAACACTATTTTCAGGCCTTGCAACATCAGCACGTGTGAAATTACAGGCTTATATACTGCTGTCAAATTTAGTTGTTAAACAAACACTCGTTTGGGCAAAAATATTTTAGTTAGCAGCCTTTGATGCAGATGTCATTGTAAGATACACCCTTAAAACATTTGGGTTAGATTCAGAGATTTTAAATACCGCCATTTGGTGCACCAATATTGAATTCAGGCCTACACTGGTTCAGACCGTGTGAGATACACCCTCTACATACAGGGGTTTGATTCAGGCATTTGAAATACAGCCATTTGGTGCACCAATATTGAATTCAGGCCTTCACTGGTTCAGGCCGTGTGAGATACACCCTCTACATAAAGGGGTTTGATTTAGGCATTTAAAATACAGCCATTTGAAAAACAGCCATTTTGGGCAAAGAAATCTTTAATTCAGGCCTACACTGGTTCAGGCTGTGTGAGATACACCCTCGACATACAGGGGTTTGATTCAGGCATTTGAAATACAGGCATTTTGGTCAAAGAAATCTTTAATTCAGGCCTACACTGATGCAGGCCGTGTGAGATACACCCTCTACATACAGGGGTTTGATTCAGGCATTTGAAATACAGCCATTTGAAATACAGCCATTTTGGGCAAAGAAATCTTTAATTCAGGCCTACACTGGTTCAGACCGTGTGAGATACACCCTCTACATACAGGGGTTTGATTCAGGCATTTGAAATACCGCCATTTGGTGCACCAATATTGAATTCAGGCCTACACTGGTTCAGGCCGTGTGAGATACACCCTCTACATACAGGGGTTTGATTCAGGCATTTGAAATACAGCCATTTGAAATACAGCCATTTTGGGCAAAAAAATATTTAATTGAGGTCTAGTCTGGTCCAGGTCGTGTGAGATACACCCTTTACATACTGTCGTTCTATTCTACTATTAATTAAACACCCATTTAGAGCAAGATCCTAAATTCGAAAAATATGAGGAGAGCGTCAAATAAGGGACGTGGCCCAGGTCGTGGTGCTGCTGGTGGAGCTCCTGTTGCAGGGAGAGTACGTAGTTGATCTGTGCCAGCTACACGCACAAGTGAAACCCCTTCCTCAGGTGTGAGTAGGCGACAATACCTGCAGCGGTATTTGGTCGGGCCTAATGCTGCTCTACGAATGGTGAGGCCTGAACAAGTACAGGCGATTGGGTTGCTGACAGTGGATCCAGTTCCTTCACATTGTCTCCCACCCAGTCTCCTGCTGAAAGACCACAGTTGGCAACTGCAGCCGATGTCCATCAGTCTTTCACCTCACCCCCTTGCAAATCAGCCAAGCAGTCTGAGCCCCAAGTCATGCAGCAGTCTCTTCTGCTTTTTGATGACTCTGTTAGCAGGGTTTCCCAGGGCCATCCACCTAGCCATGCTCCAGAAGTGGAAGAGATTGAGTGCTCTGATGCCCAACCACTTATCTTTCAAGATGAGTACATGGGAGGACCATCGCAGCACGTCTCGGATGATGATGAAACACAGGTGCCAACTGCTGGGGCTTTCGAAAGTGTGCAGACCAACAAGGAAGGCAGGGGTGAAGACTGGGTGGAAGATGATGTGGAGGAAGATGAGATCCTCGACCCCACATGGAATCAAGGTCATGGGAGTGACCTATGTAGTTCGGAGGAAGAGGCGGTGGTCACACAGAGCCACCAGCACAGCAGAAAAGGGAGCAGGGTGCAAAAGCGGAGCGGCCGTCCTCTAGACAGTATGCCTCCTACTGCCCACCGCAGCAAGTGACCGAGCACACCAAAGCCAGCTCCAAGGAGTTCCCTGGCGTGGCAGTTCTTCAGACAATGTGCTGACGACAAGACATGAGTGGTTTGCAATGAGAGCCTGAAGCGAGGCATAAACGTTCTCAACCTGAGCACAACCTGCTTGACCAGGCATCATCAACACCTGGGTCACCAAGCATCTCCACAATGTCCCAAGGAAGCGTTCAGATCTCCATCTCCCAAACGCTGGAGAGGAAGAGGAAGAGGAAGTACCCCCCTACCCACCTGGGATCCCTAGCCCTGAATGCCAGCATTTCTAAATTACTGGCCTTTGAAATGCTGTCATTCCGTCTGGTGGAGACGGATAGTTTTAAAGGCCTTATGGCGGTGGCTGTCCCACAGTACGTCGTGCCCAGCCGCCACTACTTTTCAAGGCGAGCCATCCCTTCCCTGCACAATCAAGTAGGGGACAAAATCAGGTGTGCACTGCGCAACGCCATCTGTGGCAAGGTGCACCTGACAACGGATACGTGGACCAGTAAGCACGGTCAGGGCCGTTATATCTCCATAACAGCACACTGGGTAAATGCAGTGGCGGCTGGGCCTTAGGCGGATAGCTGTTTGGCGCATGTCCTTCTACCACCGAGGATTGCAGGGCGCTTCAGTTTTAGTGATGAGCGGCAGGTGCCATATTCGATTTCGACGAAATTCGCGAATATTCGATAGAATATTCGTTCCATATTAGTCGAAATCGAATATTCGTTATTATTCTAGTTATTGCGATTAAGATTCGATTGAAATAATCGCGTATTGCGATTGTAACTTAGGCTACTTTTCTATTGGTTTGATATCTAAAATTAGCGAAGAAGAGGAATATGATGAATGTTTTCGTCATATTCCTCAAAACGAAGATAACGAAGTATTCTCCATCTTCGTTTTAGCTCCATATTCGTCAACTTCGCTAATTCTAGCAATCAAATAGGAAAGTTGACTATAGAGACAGCTGTGTTTAATTCGCTATGCGATTATATATGCACTGCTCAAAAAAATAAAGGGAACACTTAAACAACACAATGTAACTCCAAGTCAATCACACTTCTGTGAAATCAAACTGTCCACTTAGGAAGCAACACTGAGTGACAATCAATTTCACATGCTGTTGTGCAAATGGGATAGACAACAGGTGGAAATTATAAGCAATTAGCAAGACACCCGCAATAAAGGAGTGGTTCTGCAGGTGGTGACAACAGACCACTTCTCAGTTCCTATGCTTCCTGGCTGACGTTTTGGTCACTTTTGAATGCTGGCGGTGCTTTCACTCTAGTGGTAGCATGAGACGGAGTCTACAACCCACACAAGTGGCTCAGGTAGTGCAGCTTATCCAGGATGGCACATCAATGCGAGCTGTGGCAAGAAGGTTTGCTGTGTCTGTCAGCGTAGTGTCCAGAGCATGGAGGCGCTACCAGGAGACAGGCCAGTACATCAGGAGACGTGGAGGAGGCCGTAGGAGGGCAACAACCCAGCAGCAGGACCGCTACCTCCGCCTTTGTGCAAGGAGGAACAGGAGGAGCACTGCCAGAGCCCTGCAAAATGACCTCCAGCAGGCCACAAATGTGCATGTGTCTGCTCAAACGGTCAGAAACAGACTCCATGAGGGTGATATGAGGGCCCGACATCCACAGGTGGGGGTTGTGCTTACAGCCCAACACCGTGCAGGACGTTTGGCATTTGAGAACACCAAGATTGGCAAATTCGCCACTGCCGCCCTGTGCTCTTCACAGATGAAAGCAGGTTCACACTGAGCACATGTGACAGACGTGACAGAGTCTGGAGACGCCGTGGAGAATGTTCTGCTGCCTGCAACATCCTCCAGCATGACCGGTTTGGCATTGGATCAGTAATGGTGTGGGGTGGCATTTCTTTGGAGGGCCGCACAGCCCTCCATGTGCTCGCCAGAGGTAGCCTGACTGCCATTAGGTACCGAGGTGAGATCCTCAGACCCTTTGTGAGACCATATGCTGGTGCGGTTGGCCCTGGGTTCCTCCTAATGCAAGACAATGCTAGACCTCATGTGGCTGGAGTGTGTCAGCAGTTCCTGCAAGACGAAGGCATTGATGCTATGGACTGGCCCGCCCGTTCCCCAGACCTGAATCCAATTGAGCACATCTGGGACATCATGTCTCGCTCTATCCACCACAGACTGTCCAGGAGTTGGCAGATGCTTTAGCCCAGGTCTGGGAGGAGATCCCTCAGGAGACCGTCCGCCACCTCATCAGGAGCATGCACAGGCGTTGTAGGGAGGTCATACAGGCACGTGGAGGCCACACAAACTACTGAGCCTCATTTTGACTTGTTTTAAGGACATTACATCAAAGTTGGATCAGCCTGTAGTGTGTTTTTCCACTTTAATTTTGAGTGTGACTCCAAATCCAGACCCCCATGGGTTGAAAAATTGGATTTCCATTTTCTTATTTTTGTGTGATTTTGTTGTCAGCACATTCAACTATGTAAAGAACAAAGTATTTCAGAAGAATTTTTAATTAACTCAGATTTAGGATGTGTTATTTTTGTGTTCCCTTTATTTTTTTTTGAGCAGTGTATATATATATATATATATATATATAGTATGACCCATTTGTAGAAATAATTGTCTGTACAGCACCAGCAAAATGTCAGCATTGATAAGTTAATGTTATGCAAGAAAAAGGCACAATATAAAGGCATAAATAGATGCCTCCTAAATGAACTTCTAATATGATTTTCCGTTCTTATAATGAATCAACTTATAAAGACGTATTTACCAGTAAATCTGGAAGCCTGCAAATAACAGAAAGTAATACACTTAAATAATCTTCTTACTATTCTTTCTATTTTCAGCCAGTATCCAAAGTCACTAAAGGAGTAATAGTAATAGTACAGCTGTTCAGGGGACAGGTGGGAGATTGTGGCAAGAGTGGCATTAGCCTTAAATGAAGGGTGGCAGCGTGTCATCTTCCTTGTCCATGGATATAATGCAAACCCTGACTGCTCAGAGATACTAACCATAATCAGTTTTTCTGCCATGTATTTCTGCCATTTGAACATACCCTAAGGGCTATCCATATGGAAGCTCAGTGAAATGGTCCAGATACAAAGTGGCAAAGTGCTTCCCTATCATTGCTAACTATTCATTCTAGCATTCCATGGAGGTAACGATGGTTGAATTTCCACCAACTGGTCATTGCTAGCATCTCCTAGCAGTATGCCACCAATGTCTCTGGTGAGGCAATGCATTAATTAATTGCCCATTCAATTTAGTAAAGAAAAGTCTTATGCTGACACTATACTTAATACTTAAGCCTGTTTTACACTACCCGATTTTTCAGCGTTCGTAAAGAACGCTCGCTAGCGATCATCTGGCAGTGTAATTCTGTCGCTAACTGCCTGATGAATGAGCAAACACTCGATCATCTGGAGATCCAAATCTTTTGACATGTTCAAAAATGATCGTTTGCAGGTGGCAGATCGTAGTGTCTAATAATGATCTGCCGCAAACCACTATACATTATTGGGACGAGCGATGGCATATCAATCGTTCCTCCCCATGCTGCGGAGGAGATCACTGCATGTAAAAGCAGCTGTAAAATCCACTAGCGAGCAGGAGAATGCCAATCGTCTGCCACATCGGGCTGTATAACACAGACTTTAAGGCCCCTTTCACACGAGCGGGACAGATTGGCTCCGGATGCGTTCAGACGAAGCACTGAGGTGCGAAACGGCCGTCGCCTAACTCAGCTGGAGCATGCATGTATGTTGTCCGCTCTCTACCAGGAATAAAGAAATCAGATTGGATTACTGAGATTTCTGAGTGTGCAGTGTCTGTCTTCTGTTTACACTAAAGGGAAGACAGACAAGCCATATCAATGGTCTTTTAAGGAACCAGAGGAAAGGGACAGAGGACATTAATGACAGCTGTTATTATAAGGTAATTTCAGATCTTTTGACAATCATTTGCAAACTAACTCAGGTATACATGCCTAGTTCTAATAAACTAGCAAATATTAAAAAAATATCACAGTTACACTTTAAAATCTATACCACAGGTCAGTTTCCACTGCTGTTTTTTTTAAATAGCTAGTGGACAAGAATTGCTAAAACTTTTTCACTTTGCTGGTACTGTACAATAGTTTTGAGAGAAGTGAAGCATCTGAAGCACAATTCGGTCCAAAGTTCAAGAAAACTTTGATTCTAAACAAATCCGAATTTCTTCGCACTGCTGCTCCTCGTATTAGAAAGTGAAAGTAAGTGTAGAGGAGAAAAGCTTGGGAACGCGAGATCACCCATAATGTGGTACAGCAGCTGGGCAAAGCCCTATAAAACCCTGATCCCGCATGGTCGCCACCACCATTTTCCGATAAGCTGAGCATAGGGCGAGACATGACAAGACACGCATTCACTAGGCACAGTGTTGCTGCAAACTCATAACAGAGAGTGTCAGACAATATTGGAGAGGGAGAGTGCAGGGAGAGTGCAAGGAAAGTGGAAGGAGAGCGTAAGAGACCGCTGAACTACAGACTCTGCTACAATTTATCTCTGTGTACATAACTGTGCAGTGCACCAAGAGTCATAGCTAATCCATTTTGTTAGCTGTA